>NW_028277087.1:32205000-32304224 GCF_059951505.1 Python bivittatus
CTTCTGGAACTCTGTCTTTATTAACAGTGGCCATAGGAGGTGTGTATTTTCTTCTGGGAAACAAAAATAGCACATGTACGTGGGTTTTCCTCCCCTTGTTGCATCTCTAAGAATGTATGATTTCACAGGGAAGCACAGGGAGGCTGTGGGGCATGTGATCAGGAAGTAAGAGGCTTATTCCTGATGGTTCTAGAACTGAACTCTCCAGTGTAGGGTTTCTCAACCTTAGCAACTTGAAGATGTGTGGACTTCAACTCCCAGAATTCTGGGAATTGAAGTCCACGCATCTTCAAGTTGTCAAGACTGAGAAACACTGCTCCAATAGCTTCTCCCATAGGAATGCATTGGAGATTTTTTTTTTTTCTGGAATGCTTTTCTGTGAAGCCTCTGAGTGGATCCAGTCCAGTTCTTATCCCTTCCTTCCTTCCTTCCTTCCTTCCTTCCTTCCTTCCTTCCTTCCTTCCTTCCTTCCTTCCTTCCTTCCTTCCTTCCTTCCTTCCTTCCTTTTCTTCCCACACAAATTTGTTCCTATTCTGTTCAATTTTTGGAGAGGTATCTTGCTGGTAGATCGAAAGACAGACTGCTGAGCCCCTTACACAGTTTCTTTTCTACATTTCATTGGGTTGGAAAGAATAAAAAGAGTTGACAATCCTAATTCACCATCACAGATGTGATTGAACAAGATAGAATCCAAACCCAAATTGTCTGCATTAACAACCAAAAATCCTATATCTTAGCAGGCAAATATATAAACTTTACTTTTTCCAACATTAGAATGCTTTTTTAAAACCCAAATTCCTTTTGCCCAGTTTATGAAGAAATATATAGTTTTAATAAAAAATGAGCAAAATAAGTTCTCACTCCTCTGTGAAGTCTCAAACATCTGATATCATGAAGAACCAGGCAGGTTTTCATTTTGAGTCAAAGCTCAGATCTCAAGTTAGATTAGAGGAAGTAAGATAGAAGATAAGCCCTGCTATCAGACTATTGTACTTGACAGTATTGTCCTGTACTTGTAGTACTAGAGAGCCAGTTTGGTGCAGTGGTTAAAGCACGAGGCTAGAAACCAGGAGACTGTGAGTTCTAGTCCTGCCTTAGGCACGAAGCCAGCTGGGTGACCTTGGGCCAGTCACTCTCTCTCTCAGCCCTAGGAAGGAGGCAAGGGCAAACCACCTCTGAAATCTTGCCAAGAAAACCAGGAATCAACACTGACTCAAAGGCACCAACCCCCCCCCCCAAAAAAAACCATCTTATTTTAAGCATAATGCAAATTGATATGGCTTCATGACATGTTATTCTCAACAGCTTAAGGAATAATATTAACAAAATAAAATGTTCATGGTATGGATTATTTGAAAAGGGACAGTTATCCTCTTAACTGGAATAATAAACCTCAAATAAAGAATAAAACCTTTTCTGGAGGTTCTAAAACTTACAACTTTTTTAAAACTTAAGAGAGGGATGTTTCAAGATGAAGGAACTAAAGGAGGAAAGAGCAGGGTATTTACAAGAAGCACACAATAGACAATGGGGTAGAGTGGGTAAAGCTGAGGAGCAGGTACAAGAGACAGATGACTGGCAGAGAACAGGCTGCTTCAGATGAGAGATGCCAGTGTATATATGAGAAGGAAGCCACAGCAGCAATTCCTCTGACCATTCAGCCAAAGTCCATTGTTATCCTGCGCTTTGGCATGATAACACATAGCTGGCCCTGAATCTTCCAAGTCAGTTGCCATAAAAGACACTGGGCATCAGCATCAAATGGTTAAAGTATTGCTTGCAGGCCAGAATATCAGGTGTTGGTGTTAACCTTGAAAGCTCTCAATCAGTGTTTCTCAACCTTGGCAGCTTTAAGATGTATGGACTTCAACTCCCAGAATTCCCCAGCCAGGGGAAGTTGAAGTCCATACATCTTAAAGTTGCCAAGTTTGAGAAACACTGCTCTAAATGATTAGGCCTTGCTGTTTCTGGGACACTTCTTCCATTATGAGCCTGTCTGGTTACTAAGATCTTTAAAAGAATGAACATGCCTCCACTATCAAAGACTTGTTTATATGGCACATGGAAGAGATCTTTCTTATGAGTTTCTCCTGAGTTTCGGCTAGTGCACCTGGAGACATGAATTTGCTTGCCTTGGATTCCAGTGACTCCTGTATCTTTAAGAGTTACAGACAGGAGGCAATTTAACCCAATATGGCTTTAATCATCATTGTAGCAGTGTGAACAGAAAATCCTGAGAATGAGAAGAGTGAAGCAAGGTGTTGACCTCTCCTTGATCCAACTGTCAAGAATATGGCTGCAGGCTACTGAACTGGTCTAAGTTACTTTGCTACTTGAAACAAAGCAGTCAAGGTGTATATTGCCCAAAGCCAGCCAGATTATTCTGGCACCTGTGGCAGAAACTTCAGCAAGTGCCTCTCCTTCTTTTTGGTACTACAAATGCAACATTGAGTCAATAATGAATCATTTGCTGCTTTTTCATAGGACTCCAATTAACTGCCTGAAACATCTGCTTCACTGCCTGCTTCACTCTATCTAATATCAGGGCCAGTTCAGTGTGTGTGTGTGTGTGAGAGAGATTATTCTTCAGCCTAGGGGAAATTGCATGTTCTGACTTTCTTTGAGTTTTCTTTGCACTTGTATCTCAAAAGAGGCTATTATTTTTCCTGTAGCAGAAGTGAGTTAACCTGCATTCCAACTAAACTAAGACATTTTTTTCAAGCATGAAAGCAAATAATGTTTTTATTCAAGAGAGTTTTAAAATCAACAAGAGAACCGGCAAGCAATGTTGGAAAACACAGATGCAAGATTTTCTTTAAAGAAAGGAACAAAAGCAAAATATATGACTATTTAATGAAGTAGGCAACTTTTGTGCCTTTATTCCGAGAAATGATTAGGTTTTTAACATAGCATTTGACTAAAGAAATGTTACTGTTGATTGAAATAATGTAATTTTCATATCTAAAACCCTGAGACAGAGAAGCACGTCTATTTCACTTGTATTTGCTGAAACTCAATCTACAGGAAAAGATTTTATAACAGAATTGGAGCTTAAATTTCATTTGCTGATTTAATAAAAACTAACAGGATGGATTTGGGGATATTTCATTAATCTTTCTTTCCTTTCAGTGAAAAGGAAATTAAGTTCAATCTAGTTCAAACTCAGCTTCACCATTCTACAATAGTCTGCCAATGTCCATTTTCTCTCTGGCAAGTTGAAACCTAATTAGTCACAGAAAATTCTTCCCTGATCCTGTCACTCCTAGGCAGGCAAAGATTGAACTACAGACAAAGGATTCCAAGGCAGAGTGGCTCGGCTTTACCTCTTTGTTAATGTACATGCCTTTTTATGCAGAATCTCCTGACCTTATCTGGAAGCAATAAATACACATGCAATAGTATAATTACACACAAATTCAGCTTCTATTCTTTATAATCTGTAATAATAACTCATGGAAATGACTGTTTATAGCACAAGAAAGAGACATTAAAATATAGGTGAAAACAATGAATTAATGTATAGGTAGATAAATAGTGCTGGTTCTTGGTGAATTTGTTTTGTTTTAACATTCCAGCCTCCTTTAAAACCAAATACTGGCTCTGGTTATGAGCTGATTATCAGCTGGACATAGTTGAAATCTGGGGCAGAAAAGTGTAGTTCCTTGAGCCTGAGGGTGACTCCAAACTATGCTGACTGGCTAGCCAGACTTCAGAAATCAATTCACAGACGATTCACAAAGTGGCATGGTGGGAATATGAGCTAAAGTTTCTAGGCTGGATTTGGAAGCAAGGTCAACTCCTGGCAGGTCAATTCATGTTTGCCATACCAAGACTGCAATCAGAACAGACCAAGTTCTCAGGTAGGCATTCATGTACATTATAATACTTAATAATAAGACCTTTCATGTACATTACAATAAGGCTACCTCACTGAACCTGAACCAGCATCTCTCAGACTTGTTTGTCTCTAAGAAATTATTTCAGATGTATATATGCTGTAAAGCTTAATGTGTAATAGCTATTTATCATGCATTTCATCATATTTCATTGTCAATCCAGGAATACTTACTGTTACTATTAAAAGTGCAGCTCACAACAATAATCTTTTGTAAGATCTGAAAACTCTGGAGTTTTACTGGTGAGAAAAGGACAAAATAATTTTTTTTTTAAAAAAAATAACTTTATTAAATTTTGAAAAAGCATAAAGATAAAAAACTAACAAATAATCAAGAAGAAAAGTTGAAAGCAAAGAAGCTAGAAATATAGGAAGTAAATAAAAGTGATAGAAAATAGAAAAAAAGAAAAGAAAAACAAAAAGAATAACTTCCAACTTCTTATACAGCAGATATAAATGAATCATAAAATAACCTCTTACTCTAACGCTACGTCTTAAAATACATATTTTGTATAATCTATTAATTTAACTAATCATCAAATGCATATATCATAATTTCATTTTTTCTGTTTACTGCAAAAAGTCCAAAAGGGGCTTCCAATTAGCATTAAAATTAGTCAGCGTTTTTTTTTTTCCCTAAGCAAAGCTGTCAATTTCACCATCTCAGCTAATTCCATCAACTTCACCATCCATTCTTCTATTGTAGGTATCGTCGAGTCTTTCTACCTTTGAGCATATGAAAATCTCGCTGCAGTTATCATATACAAAAACAAAAGTCCACGAATTTTTTTCCAGTTGTTTATCCATCAGTCCCAAAAGGAAAGTCTTTGGTTTTGACTGTACATTAACCTTCAAAATCTTATGAATTGATATATGTATTTGAGTCCAAAGGACAAAACAAATCACTGATGGGCAGAAGCCAGTTCACATTCAATTCTTCTCATTACCAGTTATATTGTGTAATGAATTCAGTCTCTGATTTTTCACAAGAATATTGATATCCCCATAATGGAATCTGTCATTGTTTTTCCTGCCATATAATACATAAGCTAGCTACTGTATGTGGGTGAATGTTGATTTCATTCACATACTAGCTACCAGCCTGTATGAAAACTGGGTTGCATAGAAAAAGGTAAGATAAATATACAATACCAGTTGAGGGAAGGATTACTTGAATTAGCCACTATAACAGCACTTATCAGATCACACTGCAGCCCTCTGAAGTCATAATCAGAGATTTTGTGTAATTTCCCAGTGTATCCAATTTGGTGGGCAACTTCTTGCAAGCAGATCTTTTTGGTGCCAACCATTCAGGTGCTTGAATATTATCTCAGTAAGATCCCATCCATCCATCCATCCATCCATCCATCCATCCATCCATCCATCCATCCATTTATACAGTTTATAGAGCTGCCCATCTCACAGCAGTGACTCTGGGCAGTGTACAAAGATTAAAACATAACAGATCATAACAATTAAAACCCATTACACCCCAGTTAAACAATAACTCCCAAAACAAAAGCCCCATCACCCACAGAGCTTACCTGGCCTGGCCCCAAAACCTGGAGGAACTGCCCAGTCTTCAAAGCCTTATGAAAGGCTAATAAGGTTGGAGCCACCTGGATCTCTAGGGGGGTGCTCTTCCTCAGGGCAAGTGCAGCCCCAGAGAAGGCATGACTCCATGGTCCAACAAAATAGTATTGTTTGATGGATGGGACCTGGAGCACACGCCTCTGGCTAGACCTGGTGGGGTGGGCAGAAACAACAGGAGAATAGCCTGTCCCTGTGTTATCTAGGGCTTCATAGCTGATAACTAGGACCATGGATCACAGCTGGGAGCCTACTGGGAGCCAGTGCAGTTCGCAGCGCATGGGTGTTATATGAGCAGATTGAGAGGTGCCAGAAACTGCCCACACCACTGCATTCTGGACCAGCTGTGGCTTCTGATACTCTTCAAGGGCAGTCCCATGTGGAGTGTGTTACAGTAATCCAAGCAGGAGGTGAATCAGCATAAGCAAGACCTCTGGGTCCAGGAATGGGCACAATTTGTACACAAGCTGAACCTGTGCTAAGCCCACCCCCCACCCCCACCCCCACCTCCCAGCCTGTGCTGCCACTTATTCTTCAAGTAGAAGCCAAGAGACCAGGAGAACCTCCAAACTGCACACCAATTCTGTCTGGGAAAGTGCACTCCCAGGCCAAGTTAAGGATGGAAAATCTCCAGAAATGGGCAGCCTTAAAACCCACAGCCACTCAGTCTTCCCAGGGTTCAGCTGAAGCCTGTTATCCCCCATCCAGACACTCATAGCCACCAGGCACTGGGAAAGGTCCTCAACAGCATCACTTGTTGGCCCAGGGCAGAGATGTAGAGCTGAGTCATCAGCACGCTAATGATACTGTACCCAGTGTCAACAGATTACCTCCCCAGTGGCTTCATGTAGATGTTAAATAGAAGTCAGGAGAGGGGAGAACCCTGAGGCATCCCATAAAGCAGAGGTCTCAACCTCTCCCCCCCCCCTTCAACACTGACTGGAATGGCCTGGAGAAAGGAGGAGAATTGTGTAACACAGGCCTCCCACTCCTAATCCCCTGAGCCACCCCAGAAGGATACTATGATCAATGGGATTCAAGGCCACTGAGAGATCAAGGAGGGCCAGGACAGATGCACTACCCCCATTCTGAGCCCTCCAAAGGTCATCAACAAGTCTGATCAATGCCACCTCAGTACTATTGCCAGGCCTGAATCCTGACTGAAAGGCATCCAGATAATCTGCTTCTTCCAGGGCCCTCTGGAGCTATAAGCCAACCACCTTCTCAACAACCTTCCCCCAGAAGGGAAGATTGGAGACTTGAAAAAAATTGTCCAGATCTGTTGGGTCTATTGATGCCCTCTTTCAGAGGGGACAGGTAACCACCTTTTTTAAGAATATGCACCCATTTTTGGTCCTGAACCCCTTTCAAAGGGGGAAAAAACAGCCCAGTGTTTTGGGGGCTTTGAAGGTTTTAAGGTTCAACCAGTTTCTGGTCTAGTCCACCTTAGTTGTACTTTGTGGGCTGTGGGAATGCTCTGGGGACTACAGTTGCATGCCACAGTTTGGGTTATCTATGATCTAGTGCCTACTTTGTTAATTTATTTTGTTTTTGTGCTAGACAAGATCTTTTTATTCTTTCAAGCCTTTGAAAGCCTATGCTCTATCTTTCTGCACTGAGGCCTCTCCTACTATATTTGTTTTTTTCAACGTTTGTGGTTTTGAAGCTTTAGTTTTCTTTTAGTTTATTTAATTTATTTTTGTGTCTACTTTTAATGTTTAAATAAATATATTTAATTGGATTTAATTGTACTATATTGCCTTTTGTATTTAGGCATTTTGTATGGACTAAAGAGGGACATCAAGCCAAGCCAGTAAGTAAATAAATAAATATTCCCAATTACAGACATAAACTAAGACTATATCTGTATCCTTCAAAATGTGAAATGAACACCCACTAGGATATAGTAAATATCTTCCACTTACAACACATCATCATTAATCAACTAAATTATATAGAGGTGACTTAGCATTTTTTCTTTTTTCCCTTCTTTTTTAAAAAAAACGTTACATGTCTAGCATATGTGAACAGGCAGAACCAATGCAGCAAATTAGATGGGGCAGTGACCTTGTTGATTTGTCATTTTCCATTTGTTTTATATTGAGTGTAGGCACTCAGGAGACTTCTGCTTCTTTGGAAACCCTAGACTTTCACTGTAAACAACTTCCAGAGGAGATGGTTCTGCTCTATTTAGGCAGAAAGCCTCTAGCCCATGACATGATCCACCCACCCCCACTCTCTCCCACAAAGTAGAATCTCAGTAACACTGTTACTTTCTGGATTTCTCCTGTTAAATATAAAAAAACCCTTAGAGGGTAGAAATCCAGATTATCTCTACGTTCTATGGACAGTACTACATGATGAGAAAACAAACTTAAGCCTCAGTCCATTCCAGAATAAAAAAGCATTGATGGGATGTTCCCTACTATTACTAGAACTGGGCAAACATGTTTTTCAAAGTTATCCATCCAATTCCTCTGTCCACAAGTTGGGAAGATGATTTCTCCAAATGTCTCTGAGAAAAGAGGAAAATCTCTAATCACTTCTGAAGGTGGAAGAACAGCTACTGAAAAACCCCAGTGGGAGGATTTCTTTGAAGATACCTTCTCTTGGGAATTAATGGAAGTGTGGGAAGCCAGGGAGGTTAGAGACCACTACCTTGTAACCCAGTAAGTGTAAAAGCTCCATTCATAACAATTTATCTGAAATGGTTAAAGCAGCTTTTAGATTATCTGATGGAATCATTGGAACAAAATGGAGGAAAAGTTTGTTTAATGATAATTAATACTGATGTTGTATAATGGAAAGTACAGTATCACTAAATGTCATTACTTTGCATCACAAATGCAGGTTGTATCTCACTTCATGGCAGCTCGGCAGCTCTCTTATGAATATTCAGAGAAATACTGAGCAGCACACAAGTGCAAGATTCCCTTGTACACAAAATGCAAGAGGAATTTATTATAAACTTGTGCAAGTTTTGAGAAGCACTTGAATGAAAAAAAAACTACCTCTGAAAGATACTTAGTGGTTGGTGTTCTATGAGCCCATGTTCTTACTCCTACCTGAAGAAGTTTTGTAAATATTTTGTTGTTGTTGTTGTTGAAACTTGGGATGGAGACCTATTTTATTCAGGTAACATTATGATAAAAACTTACTGCACCACTCAGATACCATAAGACTCTTCTCCAAGCAACAGCGTATAAGAAACTATGTACAAAAATGTATGTATTTGTGAAAAACGTACCCCTCCCAAAGAGAGAAAACTGCCCCATCAAATATGTGCATATTAAACAAAAATGTGAACATAAGCATATACATAAAGAGAAAAAAATATAAAATATGCATAAAATATATTAAAAGTTGGCTAGATTTCATTCACTTAAAGAAAAATTGTGAACTAAGCCAAAATTAGGACAGAATAAATTAAAGATTGGAAAAATGAGGAGCTGAGATTAAGCAAAAGTGTCTCTTTCCAGCTGAAATAATCATGTGTTACTTTTGCAAAACAAAAAAAGTTAACCAACAGATTTAACAGATGTCTTAAATGATGAACAGAAGGAAAGATATGGTTGACAACAAAAACAGATTTTGATTTGTATCCCTTTCTTACAAATTGCAAATCCAAGAAGTCAAGTTTGTGCTGTTCGTAAACAAAGGAACCGTGGTGGCTTTTCTTTCTAACAATATCTATTTTTAGGGTGAACTGGAAGAAGGTAGTAGCGTAGGTGTAGTTCAAAAGTATGAAATGTAGGAACTCTTACAAAAACAGCCATAACCATGTACTGTATCTAAGGGGTAGCCATCGTTCTGTCACATGGATGGATGGGTGGATGGATCTGACCATTGCATGCTGTCTCTCTCTCTCTCTCTCTCTCTCTCTCTCTCTCTCTCTCTCTCTCTCGATATAAATATATTTACTTTGATTTTTATTATTTGTATTTTAAACAGCTAATATTCTGCTTTAAAAAAAAATAAAAGCATACAAATCACGAATGAATTCTTTTGTTAACTTCATTTGGTGTAGCTAAAATCTTACATGCAGTCACCTTGGGACTCATAATTTTGGGCTGCAAAAACCTGGAAGGCTGCTGGATGGCAGCAAAGCTCTATTTGAAAAACACACTGAACCTTCATAAAAGATCATCAGACAGCTGAAATGTAATAATTAGCTTTTACAGAAGTGCAAAAAAGTTCACCATGTGAATAGCTATTATAAAATGGAAGTTCCATTGTACTGTATAAAAGGAAAGATATACGCAGCCTCCAACTGATTACTCTCTTCATTCTCTGATATCCTTCAGGCTAATTTACATCAAACAGTTACAAAATTGTTTTCATTATTTGTTATCAGATTATTTAAATGTTTTGAGTAATTTAAAAAAATCAGAAAAATCATCCTCTTGGCCTATTTTTATGTAGGTTGGGTGGTCAGAAGTATCTGTGGAGTAGCACTCCACCTACTTTTGTGGAGAAAAAATGAGTGAAGAAGGGGTTCCTTTTGAGTGTCCATTGTTCCCTATGGTAGAACACTTGAAATGTTTAGAGTTTTGTTCCAGTGAAACAAAGCCCAATCCATCCAATACATGCTAACCGAATATTCCTAGCCAGGCTACTTTTCTCTGAATGCGGAACAAACACACTCATCATATCATGAGCAGCTATACAGGTATGACTGAAGTCAGAAAATAAATAGAATTTTAATATGTAAAACAATGCTAAATGGCTATGTGAACAGAGTATTCAGGTAACATAAGACCATTCTTCAGTTTGCTCCAGACATACCTGGGACCAAAGAAAGTAAAATATGCAGTTTTGTCTGATGTTTTGCACACAGCCTTTTGATTGCTGGTTGGCTGTCCATCACCAAATTTTCTGAGCAACTGAATAGCTGACCATTTTCTCCAGAAAATAAGTCAGAGCAAATTCTCAGATGCTCACGTTTGGAAATTACTATGATCACTGTGTATGTATAAATGCTTTCCTTGAGTTAACAGCAGCTTCTCTTAAGGGCATAATTCTTACCCTTGGTGGTGATTAAACTTTAAAATTCTGGCA
The DNA here is from genome assembly GCF_059951505.1 of Python bivittatus. Taxonomy (NCBI): domain Eukaryota; kingdom Metazoa; phylum Chordata; class Lepidosauria; order Squamata; family Pythonidae; genus Python; species Python bivittatus. The sequence goes on from NW_028277087.1 coordinate 32,215,544, forward strand.
TCTTAACAACTGACCTTCATGAAGGTTTCAAATTGCCTGTCATTGGAAAGAAAGAGCAAGAGCTTTGACACCAAGCAATTATTTAGTGATGGCCATTAGAACAACTATTCGCCAAAGATAAAGCAATGGTTGGTGTGTGTGTGTGTGTGTGTGTGTGTGTATCTCAGAAAGTCAAAGATTGATTTACATGTGTCTGCTGTTCTTCACTATAAGTTTCCTTTTCAATTTCCATCTGCAGGAAATGTATCAAAGCTAAAATTTAAGCCTTCACAATAAAATGGTATCTTGGCAAGGGTGATCATGTAAAAGGCAAAGGAGGCATTGAGATTGATGTCAAATCAAATTAGAGTGCATTAACATTGAATTTGTTATAAATTCTGTTTGGATGTTGCACATTTAACGACCAAACATGTCTGCTGGCTTCAAGAACTGACATTTCTTAGTAGACTTTGAGATGCCACTTATTTCCTAGGGTGATTATTTATATACATTGTGAAATCCAGAAAAAGTTAAGGCCACTCACACTTGCAATCTTAATTTTCATTGAGTTAAGAAAGAGAGTTATGCATCTGCTTAACTATATGCTCAACATTCTAGGGGCTGTAGCCCCAACATTACTACAAGATCAGCCAGATTGGAGAAGGCAACTCTATATGCTATACGTTCAACACGCTTAACCAGATAAAGATCTAGCAGATGCATTCATATAACAAGCTAAGCAAGGTCAGTGTTTATCTTTTTGTGGTTCAGCATGTTATACAAACCTACTATGTTGGGTGGGTTAATGACTCATTGTTTTAGTCTCTGCATCACCAAAGGCCCTTTCAGCATAGAGGCACTGAGAGCAGCAACTAATAAGCCAATCATGTTGCTTTGTCTTTTCTTCCAATAATAGGAAAAAAGCTGTAGCTGTTACACATGTGCCTATTATTTTAGGAATTTCAAAAGGCACAGGAAGAACATCAGGGGAAGAAGGATGACAACTTTGATCTAGTTCATTCAAGTAGTAGTTCCTTTATGTTTACATCCCAACTCTGCTAAGAGAGTTGCGGATCCTCTTTCCTATCTTCAGCTGGAAAGCCTCATCTGAAATTCCACCAGGTCCCAGTCCCCTTAGCTAACAAGCAATGCAGGAGAGCAGTTATGATCTCCTTTATTACAATCATTTTCAGGATTTGAAAGTACCTAATGCTGTTTCAGACAATTGGTCCACATAGGCCAGAAACATTTGGTCTGATTGACCACAACTCTGTAAACCAACCTTTTTCATTTCTCAGAAGGGTTTTTTTCCCTCTAATAAAGGAAGTTTCTGTTATTCTACCTTATTCTGAATTTATTTTAATGGCACTTTGAAATGACTTGATTGTTGGAGATGGTGGAAGCATGTACTACTGATATTGTTTCCAATTAGTTTTTCCATCTGAAACTTCCTTGGTTACCCTTACTCACCAATCTGAGAAAGCCCAGTGGAGGAGTTCCTTGGGACTGAAATGAAGCATGAGAAGCCAGGGAGGCTGCAGATGACTGGAGGAATGATGGTACAGTGAAAGACAGTGCATTTACATATGTAGCCCTTGGCTATGCTGTAACTCATAAACGAACACAAACAAGAATACCATGCTCCAGCCATAATCAAACTAAGTCAATTCTCTTTTATCCTAGGGAATGTGATATATGGAATGAAAACCAATGGGGGGGGGAGCAGGAAAGTGCTTCTGCATGGCATTTGAAGTTTGAAGAATCAATTTAAATTAATCTTCTTTGGGAACTCCCTAACAGCAGCATCTATATGGGGTGGGGGTGGGGGTGTAAAGAAAGGCAAGATGCTGCAGCACAGTCAAAGCCCCACCACCTTGTATGTGTGTATGATGATGCACGTGCAAAAAGGGCTGGGGCTTCAGTTGCACTATCACATCCACCACCTTGACTTGTTTGACCCATGCTACAGATGCCACAGTCCTCTGACCTCCTTGACGTTACAAGACAATTTTATATCATCCTGGATGTCAGACATTAATCTGAACCTAACATTTAGTGGCCTATCTGCCCTAAATTTGACTTTGGTTGGCTTCAAGAGAGTCTGATCTGAACTGAAACTGTGGGTTCTTGACTCCAATCTGCAAGGTCTAACCTCTATCTCTCTCCTATGTAGGTTGGGTTTCTTTGGAAGACTTTATCAATGTGAACTATCTTGCCCATATTTTATCCCTGGCTCAGCCTTCACTCTTGCCAGATTTGATATTTTTCCATCATTGGTGCCGGAAGAAAGGCTTAATAACACTGCACTGCAAAAGCACCTTTGCCCCACCCAGTATGGAGGTAGAATCAATTTTTCATGTGCTGCTTCTCTGTCCTTGATGATGTGGTGTATCATTTTAATAATGCCTTTATTAACCAACAGTCATAGAAACTCAAAAGAATAAATTCTTTCCTCTTAGCTGATAGGTCAGTGGTGATTTCCTGCTTATGAAATTTTGCTCTTTTGATATTGCCATCTGTTGTTTAATATCATAGTTCTTATTGCTTAGAGTGTTTTCAGCATTTTCCTACTGTTCCGTTTTTGTGCTGGTATATGTGCTGTGAAGATCCAAAGAATCAAAACCAAAAACCCTATACTTGGCTAGTAACCAAAAGAACTAGCGTGGTGTAGTGGAGAGAGTAAGGAAGATGACCTTGATGGAGATATGCAGAATCTAAGCAACAGAGGCTAAAGCATTTTTTTAAGTCCAGAACGTCCAAGTAACATTTGGAAGCAGCTTAGATGAACTTCTCCCTAATTCCCTGAACTTCACCAGGTTATTGTTGGGGGAAAAATTGGAGAACGGTGTGTTCTATGTGCCACCTTGAGCGCCTGAAGGAAAGGCAGAATATAAATCTAACAAATAACATAAATAGTAACCTATGTTATTTAATCTCTTTAAAACAAACAAACAAACAAACAAACAAACTGTAGGTTTAGACTAACTTCCCCTCACCTCAAAATCCTCCAGGTATATTGGGAGTGCAACTCCTTTTGGCCCAGCGTCCCCAACAAATCTGGAGGACATGACACTAAGGAAGGTTTGCTAAACTTTGACCGATTTTCATTAGAATAATATCTAACAGAAACAATTATTTTGGAAAAAAGATGTTCCACACGTTTAGAAATATTTTCTTAACAGAATATATAATACAGTAAATCTAATGCCAATATTCTATATACCACTTCATTTTCTTCTTGAGTGATATGATATCTTTCCTTATTTTTCCTCTCTGTCTCTCGATTATCACTGAATTGTCCTTTGCAGCAGACCATCTCATTTATCAATCCAAGGCAATCAGCAAGGATTTAACACAGCCTGCTGTTGGATGGCCAGATGGAATGTCAAAGTCTGATTCTTATTTATATTATATAGAACAAGATGATGATCAGACAGACCTTTTTACCTCCTCTCATCCCTTTTTTAAATGCATGAGCCTGTTTATATGCAAGCTGCATTCAAATGACCCATGTTATCTGGATCAGGAGCATTGTATCATTACTTTCACTCCTCATACTCCACACTAGACATTATAGGTCCCTCCAAACTGTTGATAGTGTGGGTCCAGATGAGAACATATCTGCCTTCTACAGAATGTTATGTATATCCAGTTGAAGCATGCATGTGATTTCCCTTATGCTAGTGCAATATATCTGGGCAGGGAGACCCAGATAGAGATCTCATCTTGTGACAAACCCACTAGAGTTAGGGGAAGGCTATATATAACTCAGTGGTAATATATATATGGTTTGCATGTAGACCAACCTTCCCCAAGCTGGGTGCCCGATAAGTGTGTAAATTTCAATACTCAGAGTTCCCTAGCCAGCCTAGCAGGTGTGGAGAATTCTGGGAATTGAAGGCCATACATCCAGAAAGAGCCCAGATTGAGGAAGTCTGATGTAGAAAGTCTCAGGTAAACTGCCAAACATCCCAATGTAGACTTGGGAAATAGTCCTTCTTGAAACTCTAGAGAGCCACTGCAAGTCACTGTGTGATATTTATTTATAATATACTTTTGTTACATTCTGCTTTTTCCACTATTGATTGTGCCCAAGATAGTTAATAGTAACTCTTATATTACAGTAAGGAAAAGCATCTTATAAAAAATGCTCAGTGGGCAAATGACTCGATTCAGGATAAGATAAAACATAAAACATCCTTGGACATCCTATCACCACTACCTGAAGACGATGATTTGACACGAATTTATTCTGGGAGTTTTACTATTTTCTACCACATTGCCTAGAGTTATATTTGTATGGTCATGAGGGAATGGAGATGGAGGAGGAGAAGATGGAGCTGTGCCCACTATATCACATTCTGCTCTTTACTCCCATTGAAATAATCTTGATAACACTCCAAAGTACAGATGGGTAAATAAAAACTAGTTATGAATCACCTTCTTGTTCCATGAAAATCAAAGATAGGAGGCCTACATTCATAAATGTTTTGAGGAAGGAAGGAATTTGTAAAGTGCTGTAACAGCATTTGCCAGTGAGATAAGATGGATTCTTTTGGATTGTATTGTATTGTATTGGATTGTATTGGATTGGATTGGATTGGATTGGATTGGATTGGATTGGAAGGAAATGTGATTCTGTCTTTGTAAAATGTTAACTTTTCCATAGAAAACTGTTGATAATTGAACCAAAGTTATGCTCTTCTACATCTAGCTAACTTCAGTGGCAGAAAACAGACAACTAACTTTCCCCATGAAATCAAGGGCATCAAAGGCACCAAGATATGTTTCCATTTGGTTGGGCATGGATGGGCCCCAGCAGTTATAAATTGGGGGTGGGAGGAGGCATGAGTTGGAAATGTGGCTAAAAAAAAAGAAAGATGGCAGTTGCGGCAGTGTGATCAAGTCCCACCCCTTTTGAGCATACATCAATACTGTACCCCCATAGAAAGGGGTGGGGCTTTGATCATGCTGCCACCAACTTTCCTTTTTTGACATTTCTCCCCCCACCCCCAGCGGATGATGGTGTAATTTTACCTTTTTTCAAAAATACATATCTTTTTCCTTTTCCCCAACACTGACTTTTCTTTTAATTTTCCTTTTCTTGGAATCATTTCCATTACAAGTTCCCATAAATGTTTTGAAATGTTGGAAAATGTCTGCTAACTAGCTCTTAATTGAAACCACTCCTAAAATAAGGCGTGATCAGCAAACAGCTGTTGCACACCGGCCAGTGACACAGTGACTTGGGCTTGCTAATTAATCAGAACACCTGGAGTATCTTTTAGAGCAAAACTGGAAACAAAATACTGGAGATTAAGTTTTCAAGCTACTGGTGGTCCCCAGCTAATCTCTTTCAGGTGTAAACCCCATTGTACAGGGAAAGCAAAATCCAACTCATTCCTCTGAGATTGGAAATCTTGGGACTAATAACTGTACCGAGTAGCCTCTGTACAATTTGCAAGGCTGTGTTTAAATTTTAGGAGTAGTAGGCCTGTAATAAATGCCAACAAAGGTAATCAACACAAACATTTTGGGGTATATTTCTCCATAGAAACAGATCAACCTGTTTCACATTCTCTGAAGAAAGAAATGCGTATACAGTTATGCTAGGTACATATATTGGTTTATAAATCCTTTGCTGAAAAGTAAGTCATAAAGGCAGGGAAAAATAGTGGGATATAATAAATGTCAACTCAAACTGGATTATGTGATTCTCTGTCTTTGCCTCAAATGACAACAAAGTAGCCAAGAAGATTTTCATCAGAGGATGTTTTTATCGGTGCAGGTTCAGAATGCATTGCCTCAAGCCTCCCAAATGTACTTTATCCTTACACTGTTTTTAAGGCTAACGTTACTGTATGCAGGATCTAATTTCTTCCAGCTCAGAAAAATTAGGGATTCAATTCAGATTGCAAGCCTAGTTTGGGATGCAGAAATTCCCAGTATCAATCCCAGTATATCCAAAGATGGAAAAACTGGTTTCTAAAACTCTGGGATGCTACTGCTAATTATGTCAACAGGATAATTTAGACCAGTCTTTCTCAGTCTCAGCAACTTTAAGATGTACAGATTTCAACCCCCAGAATTCCCCAGACCACCACACCTTAAAATTGCAGAGATTGAGAAACACCAATTTAGATGGACCAATGGCCAGACTCACTAGAAGAGAGCTTTCTAAGCTAATCTATTCCTGAACCAGAAAAACTAAAGATGATCACTCCATTGCAAGTAGCCATCTTGACTTTTTTTGATTCCCCCCTCCCTGCCCCCCACTGTGGGCACTCCTCTCCTGAACTTTCAAAAGATTCTGTGCAAATTCAGCTAGAATCCAGAATAAGGGACAGTAAACCAAAGACATGAAAGGCATAAGATGAGGAAAAGGAACTAGACCAACCCATCCTTACTTCCAACACTTCCCTACACCAATTTATACATTGCCTTTTATTGTTTAAAATTTGCACCTCCCTCTTTTTAAGGATCTCAGTTCCATCCATCCATGACCCTTCCTCCCAAGAGTCAGCCATTCATTCCTCCCTCACGTGTTTGTTTTATTATTTATTTAATTCCATTTAGGCACTTCCCAGCTCCAACCTGACTGGGCATACAAGATGGGATCTGGTCACTCTATACAAAAATACAGGCAAAACACATCCAACAAGGATCCTAACCCAAGTATGATGAAACCACTTCAGCTTATTTCACTCACCTTTTATTCACACCATATTCATTCAATATCCATTCATTCTTGATCCAATCTCTTAATAGTTTGTCACAAACAAATCTTAAGTTCCCCATTCCCATTACATTCAACATCTTTTTATGTACTTTTACCTAGTTGTAGTAGATCTCTTGGCTCAGCCTCTGACATCACTGGGAGCATGAGTTCTCTCCAACTTTCATCCTTTAGCTAAGAAGCTTGCTTTTTTGAGACTCTTCAACATCTTTAATCACTATCATAACTTGTATTATAGCTTAGTTTTCTGGGTTAATTCAAGATATTACTAAAGGTGCAAAGTCTTTATTGTCTTGAAATCAAGCTATGTTGGAAGACTACCATTTACTTTTTGGAGTTACTCATCAGCTTGAGTTCTGCTCCTTATTCCACTAGCAAAAGAGATGTAAAGCAGGTTCTTTTCAATGGAACTTTCTAATTATGGAAGTTTCTCCAAAGAGATGTCAGGTTGCTGCTTCTTAGGAGACAAAATGAGACATTTCTTTGCCAAGTTTTTAATGATTTTTTTAAAAACTTTCCTCTGGTGGGTGTTAGTTGTTTTTCCTTGACTTGTTTGAATTTTGAAATGTTAAATGGCTGCATACCATCATGAGGTCCTTTTTAACAGTAAAAAATCAGCATAGGAATGGTTTATTAAATAGAATGAGTCTGAATATGATACCCAGTTGTATTTAACTAAATGAATTCTGGTAGTTATGAACTGAAGGCACAATGACTGAAATGAACTAAAAAAAGAAAAGTCAATCACCCATGTGGTTTAAAATGTTTGGGGAAGGTGCCTTTCTGTCATATGAAAATGCCTCTAAGAGCTCTGATCGCAGCAGGCCAGATGCAATTACAGCAGAAGATACCAAGTCTGTGTTCTGAATCCTACCTACCTCTGTAAAATCAAATAAAAATTTAACAGTGCTGCTATTGTGATTTACACATAACTGAGCATGCCAGCTCATAATCTTTAATATCCACTGCTGACAGGATGGAATTAACTGCTTTTTTTTTTCTTTCTTTTTTTAGTCCTGCATTTATTCCTCCTCCTCCTCCCCCTTCTCCATTGTGCCATTCTCCATTCCCACCCTTATCTCATTTTGGCTCACTGGAAGAACGGGCTTGTAGTTTGCAAGCGAGCTAGAGCGAGCCCTCAACCTACCAATTTTTACATAAGTTAAAGATGCCTTTTCTTGAAATTCTCCAGCCTGGCTTGCCAGCAGAAGCATTTCATGCGCAAGAGAATCAATAGAGAATTATAGTTAAGCCCTGTAATAATTATCCTCATTAGATGTAACCAGAGCATGGATGGGATGAATTCAGTTATAAACTCTCCTAATACCCAGGAAGTATATTAGATATGTAATTTAATAATCCTGGAAATAACTACACAATTCTTTTTGTCTTTAACTCCAAATCTATTAAAGGAAGAAGGTTCATTCTCTCTGTAGGTCAAGATGAACAAACTGGCAGGAGGATCTCCTGTTTAACTGGTGCCAGCATTGTAATGGATGGAAGAGGCTACTTAGAAGATGTTCTCTCTTTCCATAGAAAAGTTTAAGCAGAGGCTGGAAGGCCATCTGTCAACAGGGTCTTTCTTATGTTAGTAAAGGATTGGAATGGATGACCTTCAAAGTCTTGTCTGATTCAATTATTTTAACTTCTAGATTACTCTAGAAATGAGTCTTACTACCCGTGATAAGGGCAGCAATAATATGGGAAAAGCTCAAGCTCTCTTTTTTCATGCTCCTAGTTTTAATCATCCCTGCTTTTTAAGAAAAAGAACCAACGTATCACATTTAATGTGGTTGGAATTCAGGTACAGTATATATGGTTGGAATTAAGGTTGGAATTCAGGTATATATCGTTGAGCCCTTAGTCAGCTCATATTCCTAAAACATTAATAATGGGGGGGGGGCTATTTTGGCCATGTTACATTACATTTCCATGTTAACTGGCACTGTTGTACTTGTCTATGATTAGCTTTAAAAGCACAGCCAGTGATCCATTCTAAGAGCAGCAAATCTCAGAATGTTGTAATAAAAATACTTTTTTTTTTTTAATGAAACAATTTGTTTCATGACAAGATTGTAAGTTCCATCAGATTGCACTCAAGCAATGTCAACATTTGTTAAAAATGAATTCAGGGCATTAGATATTAGCTATTTATATGATCACTGCAAAGAGTGTAGAGAGTAGTTATAAACAAGGCCTAAACCGCATGCTATTAAATTATGTTATTTCTGGCATCATTGCTATTGGCAGTAAAATTACCTTGATTGCTATCAGCTATAATCAAATATAGGGGAAAGCTGGCATGCTAATACCTTTCACAATAAAATGTATGTTAACAGTCAGGCAGAGAAAAGTAGAGATCTGACATACAGTATGAAATGCTATTTTGCAGAAGCTGATGAAGAATATAGCCAATGTTCTGTTTGTTTCAATGTACACAGTGTGTCTGACATATTTAATTTCCCCCCCACGTCAACAGTCTAGTTCTATTTGAAAAAAAGAAAAAGAAAGAAAAAGAAAGAAAAAGAAAGAAAAAGAAAGAAAAAGAAAAAAAAACAGTTGAGCATATGGAAATGTTTGTATCAGAACCACTTGCTGAGGACCAGCTTGGAGTTGCATCATACATCTGGCATCCTTCTTTCAAGTGTACTCCTTTGCATGCACACGGTGTGTGCCCCATATCCAACATAATCAGTTGATACTGTCTTTGCAAGAGGAGCTGCCCACATAGCTAGCATCAACAGATAGGCAGGCAGGCACTGTTAGGCATCTTAATAAGGCTCACAACAATCAGGGATGCTGTGGCTTAAATACCCAGCCTCCATTTTGAAGTCCTAGTGAGCTGAAATGCCCTTCCTTTCTTAAACTCTGCCTCTCTCAGGGCTTCTGTGGAGGGAAGGGGTTATAAAAGTCAAGATGGCAGCTGGAACCACCAGCTTGACTTTTTAAACCTCCCTTATGCACACCTTTGGCCCTCCATCTTATTAACCCATAAAGAAATGTAGCAGCATATTGAAATTAAATTTCTGATGAGGTAAAGAGAGAAAATAGAGTAAAACCTAGTTTACCAATGCCCTTCACTAGACCTTTCCATATATTTTTGTCCTTGCAAACCATGCTTGTTTCTACTACATCCATGCTGTGATGGAATGTCAGGAGCACGTGGAGCCATTTCAAAAAAGATATCTCAGTCCTGGGGAAATGGAAAGAGTGAGAAAGAAACTCAAGACAACTCTGTATTGATTACATTCATTATAAGTTGAAGTAGAAAGAGGCTTTGACAGGCTTTCAAGATTGATGTCAGCCCTTTCAGGTAGATAAGATTAGGAAATAGGAGCCAATAGAAGTCTTGGAAAGTAGTGTAATGGAGTGAGGATATTGTAACAGAATCTTGAAATATCTTGGTATTTGATTAATTAATTTTTAAACCTGTACTCCTTGTTGCATCATACAATCTAACTTTTGCTAGACTGTAAATCACTCAGGTTCTCAGCCAATGCAGAATCATCTCATTGCAAAAGTAAATGTATATTCATGTCCCCAATGAACACACCTCTACCATCATTACTATAAACATTTATTATGCATTTATCTGTAGGTATGTTAAATAAAGTGATATCACATATCCTTCTTTTATTTCCTACTTAATGTTGAATCGTTCTCTAGGTGTTCCATTTCTTCTCACATATGCTTTATTTTCATCATATATTGCTGTTACCGCATATACAACCAACCTTCAGCTCCATCCTCACACAAAATGTTCCACAATTCAAGCATATACACTTCATCATATACTTTCACTAAACCATCAAATGTACAATAAACCTTTCTCACGTTCATTATTTCTCAAGGACCTGCTGCAGAATAAAAGCCTAGGATTGATAAGTCCTGCTAGGGGACGTGTCTTAGAAGAGGAAGATGGAGAGGAAATGGAGCCAGAAGCATCAAGAGGCAGCAGTCCTGTCTCTGGAGATCCCAGCAGTACTGGAGCCAGTGACCCTGTTCTTTGACAGATCCAGCAAGTTCTTAGGACCCCTTGCCTGCCTCCAGTGACAGTAACTCAGACTCAGACGTTCAGCCACTTAGTCCTAGGCAGAGTTGTTTAATCAAGATCCAGGATCAGAGAGCTGAACTTAGCATAGTTGAGAGACTAGCCAAAGACATGTGAGTGCTTACAGGAGAACAGACTCTGCAGCTACACTTTGATGAGTCTCAGCAGTACACTGAGTATGGTGAGGCTTGGTGGGGCTTCTTTATTATTCTCATTCCCTCTGGAAAGTGCTGATAACAGCCTATCCAAAACTCAGTTTTTGTTAGGAATAGCTTGCTTTGCTGGGTTTTGGACCATGGACTTTTTCTCACCTTATCTCTTGCTCTTTCTTTGGGCTTGTGCCTTGAGGTTGTCCTCAATGCTATGAGGACAGCCTTTCCTCATAGGTATTGTGATAGGACTTTCTCAAAAGCTTATTTTTAACCTTGGCTAGATTGTGGTAGAGCTGTAACCCTTATCTGTAGCCTATGACAGATTTATAGTCTGGGAAATTACTCCTTGGCAGCCAGCCATGCAGGCACAGAAAAAGTATACACCTCCATGGCCTAACATGATGTACTGAACCATGAGATTATGCACATTGACACTTCTTGTACCCTTTTGATCAGAATTCCATTCACATACCTGGAGGCTCCATGTTTAGCCTCTTCACCTACTTCCAAAACAGTTTTTTATCTCCTTCTCAACTATTCTGCCTTTTTTCTGCCTTTCTAAAATCTTAAAACCCTGTCCTTGCTCTTTTTGACTACATTCTTGGCAGGTTTTTCTCCCATACATTATACAGTATCTTTCATTCTTATTTTTGAGGCAATTATTCTTTCATATGCATTCTTTTTCATCTACAGCCTTTTTGACTTCATCATTTCACCAAGTATCCTTTTTCATATTTTCCATTGATATCATTCCACATCCTTCTTTGGCACTCTGTAGCGTAAGTCTTTCCATTCTGTTTCAAACAACTTTCACATCCTCTTTCTTTACAGCCATTTTCTATTCATTCTTTTGGGAGATTAATCTATTTTCTAACACTGTTTTGTATAGAACTTATTGTTCTACCTACAATTGTTCTATTTTCACTCTTATTCCCTTCACTTTCTTTTTCTTCCATGTCCATTTTTACTACTCTTGACACTACCAAAACTGACTTGTCTCTGATCAGAATTTCTTATTGCTTTTATATCCTTCACTAAATTCTCTCAATATTTTGTCATAAGCAATCAAATCAGTCATGTGTTTAGATGTATTATTCATTCCTTCTTCATGTGTATCTATGAATAAACCTATGCTTAACCCATATATTTGAAAGCTTCTTCTAAGTAGATACTCATGAAACACTTATTCATTCTTATGTCTCAAAATGGCCATTAGCTAAATGTTGCAACCCTAAATAATTAAATTTTATTTTCATTTTCTAATATCTTTTTTAACTGTGTTCTGTGCATGTGTGTGTGTGTGCGCGCGCCTTCAAATCACTGTTGATTCCTGGTGACTGCCTGGACTAGTTCCTGCAGTTTTCTTGGCAAGATTTTGGAAGTGGTTTGCTGTTGCCTCCTTTCTAGGACTGAAAGAGAGTGACTAGCCCAAAGTCACCCAGTTGGCCTTGTGCCTAGAGCCAAACTAGAATGTGGCCTCTTGGTCTCTAGACTGGTGCCTTAACCACTATACCCACGTACACCTTAGCTATTTTCCATTCAAGGGAGTTTCACTGAAATCCTCTTCTCCTTTGACAGAAAATTCCACACCGTTCCCCCCCTCCCCCTGCCCCAATTGAATGAGGATTTGGAGGGGGAAAATGAAGGAGATTTTTTTTTTTAATGTGTACCATTATAATTCATTCTCCATAATCCAAGTAACAGATAAAATAGTGAAAGGCATAGAGCAACCCCAAATCTGTCAGTCTTAAAATAGCCTTATGGGCTGCACTAAGGTGAAGATTCCTCTAACTCTAAGAGGAACTAAGGTTGATCAGGGTAATGCACATGTGAAAGGATGGGCTTCTTTGCTTGGATTCATACATCAAACTACCTTATGGTTTGTTTAACCACGTTTATAGAATAACCCAATTTGGTTGTGCTTATACAAAACAGGATGCCAAAATCAAACAGATCACATTAGGGCTAAGTGGAATGTATGACCATATTTTGTGTCTATTAAATAGGAAGTAGGTTACATTAAGAGTATCTTAAGTCATTTTCCTTCTTCTAGAACAGCGGCAACAGCCCACAGCCAGTGGGGCATATACAGTTCCCCACCTCATTCTTGTGGCACCTAAAGCCACAGATGACTTATTCAATAAACCATGGTACAATAATAGCTGCTATAGTTTCATTGATGTAATAATGGAACAATTTTAGTGGTAATAATGTACCACTAAACTACTTAAAGTATGCAAGAAGGGGATTGAACCCGGCCATAGTCTCATGTTGCTAGAACTGGGTATTTATTATTAGTTCATTAATTTGATATCTTGAAGTCTATAATGCCACCTGATGGCAAAAGCCTATCAACAATAAAATGACAATGTTGTGCCGGCTCCAACTAACCTCCATGCCCAGAAACATATCCAAGTCTTTGGAGTTTTCTGAAAAGCTGGCAGGGGTGGAGTCAGTCTAATCTCAGGGCTATGCCCAAAGGGCAGGCACAGCAACACAAAATGCCCACTTTCTGGATCCAGCGAGATGACATTCTTGAATCAATCGGACCCAAAGCATGCCTTTCTTGTCACTCCTAATGGGGCAGGTAGAAAGTCAGAAAGAGGTGGTCCCACAAATAACCCTGCTTCATGCCATGAATGGAGCATTTTCAATTGCACCTGGAAGCATCCTGGAAGCCCGTGAAGCTTGCAGACCAAAGATGTAAGATGAGCTTTCCAAGCTTCACCCAGAACTACTCATACTATCACATTCTGTTCTGTCTGATGCAATTGCCGTTTGAGGGTCATACTGGAAACTCTCCTCTTCCTTTTTTACCTAGTATGAGCTACTCAGAAACAAGGACTGAGTAGCTTCAGCTGTTCTGATCAATCTGATGGAAAGTTGGACAGTCTGCAGAGCCTGGCTCTTCCTGGTAGCATTGGACGAGATATGAGCATGTTGTGATCAAAGCTGTTTTGGAAATCACTTTCTTCCTCTCACCATTTGAGAAAGGGAGAGAAGGCTCAGGAGGAGAAGGAAAAGAAGAAGAAAAAGGAAAAGAAAGAGGAGGGTGAATTATGAAATTTGTTATTAAAACTGGAAAGTTGACCTTAAACTGCCATCAAGTATATGATACTACTTACAAACACACAACCAATAAAACATTTGCATGCTGACTGGTAAAAAACTTCCACTGAATTGTTCATGAAAGAAGCATTTAATTTATGGGCATATGGGATTGGGGGGGGGGTGATATCTGGCTTTCATGGTATATAATAAGATAGCTGGAGTTCAGCCAAGTGCCTGGCTACTTGATGTTCGATATGCAAGGAATCTGGAACACTGCATTCAAGCTAACGTAAAAACTTGTTTTACAAAACAATTTTTCTCTTGAACAGTATCAGATAAGATTAGGCATACACTAACTCTTACAGTATGGAATTGTACAACTGTGTCTTTTCTCTAAATAATGAGATGAACTGCTTGGAAATCTGGCTGCACAACACATACTAAAGTACTTTGTGTGATACATTTCTGTCGTATACATTTCTATCTTGCTTAGAATTTAATCCCGCTGACTTGAATGATGCTTACTCCCAGGTAAATGGGTATAATATTGCAGTCCTAATGTATAAGAGGACAGCCAGTCTGGTGTAGTCATTAAGGCACCAGGCTAGAAACTGGGTTCTAGTCCCACCTTAGGCACAAAACCAGCTGGGTGACCTGGGGCCAGTCACTCTCACTCAGCCCTAGGAAGAGGCAATGGCAAACCACTTCCAAAATCTTGCCAAGAAAACTGGTCTACCTTGAAGGACTGACAGAACACTTTTAATTACAGAGATTAATATTTAATGTAATTGATTTAATTACATATGCAGATTGATTCTATGTTTACAGGCAAAAGGTAAAATAGGGCCTGGTTATTTGTGGGGCCTCCTGTCTTCAGTCACCATCTTGACTTTTTTTACTCCCCATGCAGACACTTCTGGTCCTGGAAACAGTTTATGAACTATTGATTTAAATGTTAAAAACTGAGGAAATATATTCCACCTCAACCCGAAAATTGCCCAGACATGAAGCTCAATGACCTAATGTTAGCTTTATTTCTGAAATGGATATTGAGATCACTTAGTAAATTACTGTATATTTCTCCAAAACATTCTCCCCTGTTCATTGCTGAATCCCAGGACCAGAGTTCCCTCAGTCTCCAATATGGCTATTAGCAGAAAAGGAGAATATGGCTCTCTGTATGTCATCTGAAAGCGCAGGTTCTTTATCTATGGCATAACTATGTGGATTTGGATAAAATGGGCAGGCTTGGTATATGCCTTGAACCAAGCCTCTTGGTTAGATTCAACTTGATGTATAAAACCATGTGATTCATAGCAACACTATCAGCACGATTCACTGGGAAGGTATCACCTGAAAAAGCATTGTTTTAACATAAATTTGCATGTATTTCTGGAATAATTAAAGCAAAGTTTGCATATTAAAAAAATAGGTAATTAGGGAAATCAGAGTCACTGAAAAGTAATTGTATGTTTTAATTTGGGTCACAGTCATTAAATGTATGCATCTTATTAGTCCTCAATGTATTATAGCATTGTTCTTATATTTTTCTATAGCAGTTCTAAAGTTGTTTCAATTATATCATGGTTAACTTAAATCTGAGTCATGTCTTGAGTCAAGTTTTGAAAATGTTGCCATTCCTCCCCAACCCCCATCTCCCACCCCAGAATTGCCTATCAATTTTATCAGGTAGAGGTCAGAAAGCCTACTACTATCACAAATGGGGAAAAAAGAGAAAAAGGAGATAGGGAAAGACCTACTGGGAGCACTTAATTCTGCAGTATCATGTAGACACAGGGTTTTAGTTTAGCTTCTAGGCATTTGGAAATTGCATTGAATTCCCCAAACTATCATTACAAAAAACAGACTACCCCTCCCCTCCAGAATACATAAATTAGGCCTAGAACAGGGATAAGGGGAATTCAGTGCTGTGATTTAAACGAGACCTGATCTAAGGATAAGATTTCCTGGTTATATGAAACATCATTATGTCTTCCTGGATATTTGTTTCATTATTTTATTACCCATCTGACCTAGTCATTAGTTTCTGAAACTATCCATTTATGTTACTGCTCCTAATAGTTCATTTAATTCATATATTCAGATTTCTTTCTCTATCCTCTCCATGTCTCAAGGCTCAGGGAATAGTATCTGTAAGACTAGATCAAGACGTGCTTTTTCATAAATGAATGGAACAGCTCCTTTGATTTGTGAAAGAGATTCCAGTCTAGCAGAGACTCATATTGGAAGGAGGAGAATGGCCATTTTTAATCAGTCACCCTTCCCCTTGTCGCACTGAATAATTTTCTTATTTGTTAGGAAGGGATACAGAGCTCAGCAGAAAGAAAAAAGGAATTGAGGGCTATCATATCTGCTTCTCCATTCCAAATACTTTATTAGTGTAACTATAAATGTTTATAAATTTAAAAAATAGAATAAAAATAGAATAGAATCCCTCTCCCCATTTGTTTGAGATACTACGATAAAGTTCAAGATAGCTCAGATAAGGAAAGCTTGGCTGGAGGATTGGGGGAGGGAGTCTTCACCTAACACCAAAACTACAAGATAAAAAATATTTTATATATATTTGTTACCTATATATGGCTGGATTTATACTACACCCTTAGCCAGGTCATTTAATAAGCTAGAAGTTCCATTCATACTAGAGCTGTAAAACTCCAGTTGACCAGCAGATGGCAGCAAAGAGATTTTTCTTTTCCTCTTCACTGCAGTCTAATGATTGCCTGCATTTCTGCATCCCAGAAGTGATAGCTCTCATTTGCACAATGTATTGGACTGCATTAGCTTCAACCTTAGTTTTTAGTTGTGTAACGTGTTGTGTGAACCAAGTCTCTTTGGTTAATTTATGATCCAATGTACTACTGCAGCCCAGAAAATATAATTCAGTAACTTAGTTAAGCATAGTGTGCAGACTCAGTTACTGAGTATGTCATTTCCATACCAGAGATTATTTTAATAACCCAGTTGCAGTAGAATTAATCTCTGGATGTATTTATACTGATTTTCCTTCTTCTCTTTATCCTTTTGTATCATGTATTTGATACTCTAAGTCTAAAATACAACGTATCTTGTTTTTCTCCAGTAAACTACTCAGCCTTTCTAACTAAAGATTGGGGTAAACATACCATAAATAAAATAGCTCTATAAATTACCTGCAATTTAATATATCCTATTTATCGCATGACAACAGCAGGTTTGCAACTAAATAGATGGTAAGAAATTTTTAGTAAAAAGAATGGTGGTGGTCGAGTGGGGGCAAAGAAGAACCTAATCAGAACAAGCTAATCAAAGCAAAACTAGAACAAACATTAATCATGGTAGGATTTATCCACATAAAAGTTGATTGAGAAATAGAAAATGAAAGCTTGAATCGATATCCTGGCACAGACAGTTTCCATAACTGGGTGTCACAATAGTAAAGACTTTCTCATGTGTTCCCACCAGAATACTTTGAAAGGTACTGGGTCATGCAGGAGTCCTAATTAGATGACTTCTGTGTATGGTCTTTATCACTGGGAAGGACAGCAAACTTTAAGCTATCATTCAAGGATACCAATTTGAATTATACCCAGTAAAGAGCAAAATATTTGATCAACATGGATAACAGACTGGTCATTGATAGACTCAAATACACTGAATTTGCCTAATTCCTTATTGAAGCCATCTAACTTGTGCCTAATTCCACATTAAAGCTATCTAAACTTGTCACCAAATCTTGTGGCAGGAGGTGCCTAAGATTGGCCAAAGCCTTTTCTGCTACTGAAGGCAAAAAATGCTGCACTCATCCACACCTGAATTCTCTGCTTTTATCACTCACACCAGGCAACATTTGTCACCATGCAAGTGTGTTGATATTTAGATGGCCTCTAAGCCTATGGGTTTTTTAGATGTCGTGGCAATATAATCGAGCACCTTGAAGAGAGAGCTGAGGGAACAGTGACAAGTGACCACAAAATGTGGATGCACCAAGCAAAGGGGGCAGAAAGCTTGCACCGGTTCAGGCTTTTGGCTATCACCGAAGGAGTCCTAAAGGGCTTTTTACCTCAAAGCTATGAAGAGCAGAAAAGGAGGAAAAAACTTGCCATCTCCATCTGACCAAAAGCATTACAGGATCCTTGCCTTTCAGTGGAACTATTCACATGGGAAGTCATTGCAAAGTAGTGACCAATTTTAAATGTAATAATGCTTAGAATAAAATGGAAACAAGGTAAGGTATGTTTTTCTCTAGGGAAATAATCTGAAAGTTGGAAAGAATGCAGTGCTGGCATTTGGAATAAGGGGAAGATACAGTATCTATATTAATTTTTTCCCTCTGTTTAATGTCTGCAACTGAAGGTGTTGAACGTGAAACAGACAGAGAGCCTTATATAAATGCCAGCACACACAGGCTTTTCATCTTTATGGATACCTTTGTGTGATTCTGACTTCTAAATTAGTTTCCAGCCCCTGTGAAATGTGTTCCTCTAACAAATGCTGTCAAAATCACTCTAGCAGCTGAATGGCAGAGGAGGAAGAAAAGTGTCTTACCTTCCTAATTTGTTTTAATTCTGCATGTGTTGGTTTGTGTGAAAGACAGAGACTATTACCTCAAGGAGCTAACAAAAGGTGCAGTGTGGCTGAAGAAATCTGTATATGACAAACTGCCGCATAGAATAAATCTGCATTTCTTTTACAAGGCTAACAGATTGAAATTATATCATTCATTCCAATCCCCTTCCCCACTATGGTGTAGCCCCAACTAAAGCACACAGGAAATAAACACATTGAGCTGTCTGGCACCAGGCAACTCTCCAGGTCCTGTTCCGTCTAGCACCAGTGTGAGACTTATCCCCCCAATCAACATGAGGAGGTTTATTTATGTCAGACAGATGTATTAGCAATAAATGAATTTCTTCAGTAGCTTGTAGAATTTATACACATTCTAAACCTCTTCCATTTAAGAAAGCTAGGAAAAGAATCACCTAGAATTTTCAAAGATACAACAGAAAAAAATTGAGTATATACTTAGATTTACTCAGGTTTCTTTTGCAGATCTTTGGGTATTCAAAGTAAGCAGATAAATACAAGAGGAATTGCTCTTACATCTTTAGTCCATGGCTTCCAAGTAAGACCTTCTATATTTAATACTGAGGAGAAAGCAAGTTGTTTTACTTTGCTAAGCACTTTCTCTATGACACATCAGATCTTGGAGGACTTTTCTCTGTGTCTGTGGAGAAGTGAAGCCTTCTGAAATTGCTAAGAATGTTGCCTATGAGTTTTGGGAAAAGAGAAAGGGGAACCCTTCAGCTGAAAAAACAAAACAAAACCACATGGACGTAGGTGCCCTTGGAATGAATGAATCATCTTTCCTATTAAATGTGTTTAGAACCTGAGGGGAGAAAAGATTCATCTAAACCTAAGCTGATGCAGATTCAAATATCTCAGGCTTAATGGAAAGGTTGGACTTAGAACGCAGTCATGAGGCTGCCACATGGGACCCTCTGTTGATTATTACATATGAAAAATTGCTTTGTAGCAGAAGAGACAAGGAATAGGACAATCTGGTTTTAGTCACTAGAAACAAGAAAGTAAAGACTCCCTCAAGCTGAGGTAAATTCCTGTTCATTTCAGGGATATGCTCATGTAATTTTCATGGAAACAGTATGAACATGCTTTGTCCTCACAGTCTAGCTTATAACTCCAGAATTTTCTGGTAGTCTCCCATTCATGTACTAACAGGTCTGCCTTGTTCAGTTTTTCAAGAGCAGCCAAGAGGTTCTGCAATTGTAGTCCCAATTATAGCAAGAAAGAGCAACTTCAAATGCTAGAAAAAAAGCTGTTTTCATGGAACAGCAGATTTGCAGAAATCGTGCTGGAGATGAACTGATTATTTATTTATAAATGTAGTTCAATAGAAGAGAATATACATAGCTCAGGGTTGAACTATAGAGGTCTTGGTGCTCTCTGAGCTTGATTGTTTGCTCACGCTAATGACATTACCTAGCTGGGTAATGAAATGTCTGCAGGCAAACAACCAGGCTCAGAGAGCACCAAGAACTCCACAGTTATAAATTTATATCACACGTTTCTACCACCTGTGTAATGTTCTTGTGCATACATGGAATTTTTAAGAAAAAAATATTTACAAATTCTTTTCCAATATTAAAAAAAATCCAAGTAACTTCTATTCAGATGCACTGGAACTGAGCAGGATATAACATGACTAAAAAAGGATGCATGTTCCGTGTCTGTCTTCTCTCACCCAAGCCCATCCCTTTTTGTCAAAGAAAAAGATAACTTAAAACTATAAAAAAAAACCAAAACTTTAGAATAGGACTTAGCTGGGATTAGGACATGTCCCATTGTAGTGTTGCATGATCCAGAGGCTGAAGATCAGTGTCTTAACATACTCCTGGTAGACTGCCATGGTCTTAGTGGCTGAGCATGTGCTTTGCACACAGAAGATTCCAGGTCCCATTTCTGCCCTGGCAGGTCTAGATCAGATTAGGAAAGGCTTGGACTATTGTTGCCAGTCATTGTAGAAAATACTAAACTAAATGGCCAATGGTCTAAAAAGTTTTCAAACTTCTTAATTGTTCATATACAATATACATAGTTTCTCCTAAAGCGCAATGAAGGAATTATATGAGTTTGAAAAGTGAACTTGAAAAATATTTTTAATGAATACTTTTTAGAGTCTCTGCATTTGTATTAAAATAAGTACCACCATAACCCTCTAGATGCATGACTTAAAAAAAAGAAAATGAATCAGTGAATCAAATGAATGAAGACCAAACTAATGTCTGTCTGAGCTGAAATGAAATGATAACCTCCCACCCATTTCTTCCAATGCCTTTTAATGCTTTACCAGTGATTGATTTGTTGCAAGACAGATATTCAAGAGCCTACAAGTCAGAGTCTTATATTAAGTGTTTCTGCTCTCTAATTTTCCCTTCTCTAAAAAGGAAAAAAAAATGACAGAAGCTGCACTTTAATGCTGTGATTCATCCATTTCAGAGAATAAATGCACATTCTCACCTCATTTTCTTTATATATCTCCTAATGGGCATTACTTTTAAAATGTCCCACTTTGATAGTTAAAATGTAAGAAAAACTGTAATGGTGTACCAGTCTCTCTCTCTCTCTCTCTCTCTCTCTCTCTCTCTTTCTTTCTTTCTTTTCCCTCCCTCCCTCCCTCCCTCCCTCCCTTCCTTCCTTCCTTCCTTCCTTCCTTCCTTCCTCCCTCCCTCCCTCCCTCCCACCCTCTCTCTCTCTCTCTCATTACTGGATGACTGCTTTAGCTGATCCTAAAAAGCAAGTGTCTCTTTCTACCGCATAAAAGAGCCTGAAATGTTTACATATCAAAAGGCTATAGGCCAATTTCTGTCAAAATTATACATGAAGTTAAGCAGTACAAGCAATTTATTTAAACACTAGTCATTGTAGAAAAATTCCAAACCATATGCTCTTTTTAGCAGTTTCCCCCCACACCCACCCCACAAATGCATTTGACCCATGACTTGGCAAGACATGCAAGCTTCATAATTTACTCAAAATTTCAAATCCCCCCTGACATTTCAAGCAAAGATCTTCATTAATAAGGTTTATATATAAATGAAAACTTTAGAAGCTGATATTATTCAAGGGAAGAGTTGAGGAGCAGACTTTTTTGCAGAAGTGTTTGTGTGTGTGTGTGTGTGTGTGTGCACGCGTGTGTGTTGCTGTGTGTTTTCAAAATGGATTTGACTTTCCTAATCAGTTCAAGAGAAGTTTATTTAGGAAACAAATTATCCCTGAGTGTTGCACTGTAAGAACTTGGTGCAATCCACTCTGGGCACAATACCTAGAAATGGAGAGGTCCTCAAAGAGCATTGCAGAGTCCTGTTCCTCTCTCGCTTCTCAGGGTATATTCACTGACACTTAACTAGCTGGACTGAGCGGAGAAGAAAGGTTTGACATTACAGACTTGGTTCTCCACTTCCTCATCATGGCACGATACACCAGCTGCCAAGGAGATGTGGTGATACACCTTAGCCCTCCAGATGCTCCTGAATTATGACTCTAGCATCCCTCCCCACTGGCTGTACTAGCTGGTGCTGCTGATAAAGCCAGAGGTTTACCGCATCTGTGTTAAGTTGAATTGAGATTCATAAGGCACTCTGCCTTTAGTGGACTGGATCAAGTCCTAAGGGACTTTTGAAAAGGAGGAAGAGAAGTGTTGAAGCAAAGTTTAAGAAATTAAGAATGACTGAAAGGTGAAATGTTTACAGACTTAGGGCACAATCAAAACTCTTACCTGATGTACAGAAGCCCTGATATATATGAGGCACTTTGAACATTAAAATAACTATAACAAAGATCAGTGGAGTACAATACAGCTAAATATTATGACTATGTTTCAGCTTAGACTTGCATGCTGCCACTGACATGAACATGGTGCTAAAGTGCTTAGCTTCGGGTAGCTCATGCCAAAGGTTACAGTGAACACTTTCAAAGGGTTGCCTCCTAACCTTAGACATCTATCTTTTAGATCCCTATCCATTCAGTTTAAGATTCCCTCCACAAACGTATGTTGTAGCCCTAATCTTTGTTGCAGATTTGTCTCAAATCTTCCCCTCAGTAAAAGGGAAGGGAGAAGCAGAAGAAGAAAGCATCATTGTTGGTTTGTGTTCTTTCATCAGGACAGGCTTACAAAGTTTAACACTTGGCTGGAAAATTGCTTTCAAGTGAGCCATAAAATAAAGCTAGTCATGCTCTGAATTTGTGCAAAACACCTTCTTGAATAATCTGGGTCTAGCTTGTGTGAAAAGCAGTTACTCCCAGGAAAACTTCAGCCTTGGCCCTAGTACCGCTTTAAAATTGGTCGGTAATTTCTCGGCTACGTTGGATGGAGCCCTGAGCATCTCTACTTTCTCAACTCTGTTCTTAAAAACGTCCTAATCAGGTCAATTCAGTCAGTTTTCCAGCATGTCAGGTTAGTTCAAGGCTATAATTTAGATAATCATATTTAGCTATGTTATATTCTGCTGATGCAACCTCTTCTCTCTGTAGGTATTCTTCCACAGGCACTGGGAAGGCTCTGCGGGGAGGCCTTTTGGATCAGACCAAAGGGCCCATCCTCCCATTGACAGCAGCAGCCTGGTGGCCCTGGAAGGACCACAAGCTAGCCAGAAAGGTGTCTGGTCTTCCTCCCAATTAATTTGCCCCAGGTCTGGGATTCTCCACTCCCCAGCCACGGAGCACTTGGCATTCACCATGGGGCGTGAGGAGGCATCTGCCTTTTCAAGGCGCCCTTGAAAGCTGCAAAATGAAACTCATGGGAAGAAGTTGACGCTGATCTGCCGGGATCCTTGAAACAGCAGAGCCACTAATGCCTCTTACCAACCTCTTGTGGCAGGGACCCATGGCTGAAGAAGAGAGTGAGGCTTGGTCACCGGCCCCACTTGCCACTTTGTGCACAGATTCAAAAGAAGTTAGGCCAGGAACGTGGTGGGAGACCAGGAGGTTGGATAAAGCTGAACCTAAAAGGAAGGCTGGAGGGAGGTCTGAAACCCCAGTCCTGTCTGGCCCTGCTGAGCCGCGGGCCTTTCATATTAAACACCTCTCCCACAGCTCCTGTTACTGCTCTTTTCCTTTAGTTCTTTATTATTCTTTTGGTCTCCTTCCACCACAAAGTCCAGGAAAATTAATTACTCCCCCTCTCTCTATTCCTTTGCACAACTCGTTCCTTTCTCTTTTTCTCCCTTCCAAACAGAGGAGCTACAAATGGCTTCCATCTTGCTGGAGCAAAGAAGGTGGTGCCTAACTTTTTGATCATTTAGATTTTTTTTTTCCTGACCCTTTCCAGTGGCAGGAGGTTCCGGGGGAGTGGGGAGCTAATGAAAAAGTCTTAAGTGGAAAAGGATTTCTTTTTCATATTTTGAAATAGAAAGTATTTTCAAATAAGTGTGCACGGGGTGTAAATAGGTTATGTTATCACTACTATGGTTATTATTATTATTATTATTATTATTATTATTATTATTATTATTATTATTATTATTTACAGTTGGTCGCACAGTCAGCCAGATGTTTAAACTGGAATTGGCATTTTTATCCACCTATTGAGTCCTTCCCTATCTGGGATAGGCAGATGTTGTTGTTTGATGGTGTTAAAGGTATCATCGCAGGATGTAAGCTGTTCCAAGTAAAGCTGCCTTTTGCAATTGACTGGTGGTGATTTTGTCAATGCCGATGGTCTTCAAGTTATGTTTCAGATGTTTTGGAATTGCACTCAACATGCCTCTTACTATTGGTACTATCTTTGCTTACTTTTGCCATAGTCATTCTACTTCTATTTTCAGGTCTTTATATTTTGTGATTTTCTCCAGTTCTTTCTCTTCTCTTCTGCTGTCTCCAGGTATTGCAATGTCCATCATTGTTAATATTAGTATTATCTGATAGCGCACATCCAAAATCCAAAACAGTACCCTATCCAAATCCTATGGCTGTCATTTAAATCAAGATATTTGAACTTGAGAGAATGATCCAAATAACCCCGTTGCTTCCCCTATGGGGAGCTGATTTCCCCCCCCCCCAGCTTGTTTAAAACTCCCTCACTTAACAGACAGGTGACATTAAGGAGTAACTTTCGTTGGGCTGTGCTTTCGCTCATATCCGAGTCAATTTAGGATTGAAACAGTTTCAAAGACGGCACGAAAAATGATCACTCCAAAGTCTGGGTCTTTAATGCAAGTGGAACCCCATTTCCATCCGTCCGAGTGCAGATTATTTGAAGTAGACCGATTTACACATGTGGCGTAAAATCCTGGTTTCCCTTATCCCCTGAAGCTATCGAAGATGGAAAGTGGCAGCTTTTTTGACCCCTAAAAAAACCCTTTAAACAAACCCTCTATAGGAACGGCACACCTATATAGTAAAGTCACCCTTTAAGGCACGCCAGTTTTCGGTGTCATTCACTTTCCTGCCCCTTTTCGTGGCAACTGCCTTGAATGCGGATGTTGGGAACGGCAGGAGAAACGCTTCAGGCTTAGATCCGATTTATACTAAAACTGGGGTCCCGACGGATGCCGGACAGGCTGCTAAGAGAAATAATAGTTGTATTATCCCTGCGTCGAGTTGCGTATCTTTGCATAATTTGGAGAGAACGAGGGCTGAAGAGAGAAAATCCTGTCTACATTTCAACCCCGATTTAAATCAAATAACCACGAGGTGCAGCCCGCTGCCCGGCTCTTCGGTCTCCTTCATCTGAGGGCGGGTTGGCCAAAACGGAAAGGCGTCTCACCGAGCCACCTCGCCGTCCGCCTGGCCGGAGCTGCGGGCGGGAATCGTGTTTGGCTCCTAATATCGAAAATCAGCCGCGTGTTGACTTGCTTCCTCACCTACCGGCTCCGGCGCCCGACCTCGGGGCTCGCTGTGCCTGCTGCTCCCAACCCACGCTGCGATGCCGGCCCCGAGGAAGAAACCAGCCCTTAGCAACGCGCGTTGCTCCGCTGTCATTTGTTATTCCGCTTCCAGCCGCTTCCAATGAGTGACAAGTGACGGCTTGTTTAAAAGGGAACTTGGAACCGGGGTGCTTTGGGGGAAGCGGAAGTGAAAAGGAGGGGGCAACAGCGGAATGGTGGCTTGAACAAGTTCACCCAAGTCCATTCAAGGGGTTTGGGGGGATGCGGAGTGGGGGGTGGCCCTATGAGAGTTACACTTGGACGGACCAGGATCTGCAGTAAAGCGGTTGCTTAGCTGGGGACAGGCTAGCCCGGACAAGGGTCCGTCCCGTTCCCCGAAGTACGCGCCGCCAGTTAGCAGCTTTAACCATCAAGAGGCAGCCGCGGTGGACGGGGACTGGGGATGGTGGGGGATTCAAAAGAAAGTAAAGGGAGGTCGGGAGATCGGGACCTCGGCTCCGTTCAAAACCCGGAGCTCACATACCAAGCCCTGTTCATTTCAAAAGAGTTTAGCTGCGGTTGCGTTTGCAACCAATATTGACTCCGATGCTGAAGGAAGCAAAAAAAGGAACACCCAAATGCAATGGGAAATATTAGGAATTTCCAAAGAAAGCGAGTCCTATAGGATTTCTCTTCGACACTGTTAGCAAATGCCGGAGCGCTTGCTTGGAAGAAGGCAGAGGCAGAGCTAGCATTCTGGCTCCGCGATCCGAAACCACTTTGTAAGGAAAACAGGATCGTTTTCTAGTTTGGGGCGCAAAGGATCGCTGCTGTGGCCTCTGCCCGACGGAACTGTCCAGACGGAGGGGGCTCATTACCCCCTTTCCACTTAATCCGTAATCAAAACCTTGATTATCTACGTAAACTCCGCGAGTGACTTCTTGCTGAAGCAGCTCAGCGGTTCGGAATGCTCCGGATCAAATGCGCGTCCTCTCACAAAAATGCTTATTTCACGAATTGTTTTGCAGTCATAGATCGGAATTCTCCCCCGAAATGATCTTTGATAATTTGTTTTTCCTCCTGAGCGCGTCCTGCCAAGGGAAACATTTACAGCGGGGAATAGTTAGATTATGGCTATTATTTGAACACTATTAGCCTAGACGTGGAGCGCGGCAGACCTCGGGTTCAGCGCTGTGCGTTAGAGCAACGGCCAGACTGTCCTATCCTATTGGGAAGCCTTCTGCAGGCGCCCT
Organism: Python bivittatus; assembly: GCF_059951505.1. NCBI lineage: Eukaryota > Metazoa > Chordata > Lepidosauria > Squamata > Pythonidae > Python > Python bivittatus. Next base: position 32,242,150 of record NW_028277087.1, read on the forward strand.
GTTGACCGGCCTTCGCGCTGCGAAACGGCTTCGCCTCTCCGAAAGGAAGTCGGGACCCGCTGCCTGAGCAGGATCCCTAATTGGAAGAGTAACTAAAGGAGTAACTGCAGATCCCTTCACTGCACAAGCCGGCTCTGGCTGCTTCCCGCGGGCTCCGTGAACGTAATGAGCCAAGTGCCACAGAGATCGCGCACTCAGGGCTTCGGTCAAGAGGTAGCCATTTTGGTGTAAGGTTTGTGTAACATTTGTCAGGTCGCCGCCCGGGCCTATTTTTGCTCCCAGGAGCTGCTCCGAGCCTGCTTTGATCGCGGGAAGGGGAAAGGTCTGGTTCTTAAGCCCAAAAGGCCAGTCTCGGGGAAGCCGCGGCAAACAGCGGCGGGACGGTCTGGAAAGGGGAATGTAATGGCGGAGAGGGGGGAGACGAAGTTGCGGCTCGGTCGGCCACTTTGCAAAAGGAGGACACGACATCTGAAGGAACCGCGGCCACGGAGCATTGGGGGATTCCTCTCGCACCTGCCCCTCCCCCCTTTTTGGTTCAGCATCTCTAATCCAGCGCTAACGAGCCACTCAGCTGCATTGATGTGAAGAGTTTTGAGCTTAGGGTTCTGGAGAGTTGCCTGAAACTTCCAGTGTCAAGGGATGCGTCTAACCCAGAACTTCATGTCAAATGTTTCGGATTCTCTGGGGGTGGGAGTGGGAAAGAGGAGGGACCGGCAAAGTGGAACTCATCTGCGAATGTCAGATGAAGGACCTTGGGGAAAGGGCTATTACCACGCCGGGCAGATATAGGGACAGAGCTAGAACAAACGTGTCAGGCGCGGCGCATCCTTATTATGTGATATTTCATTCTGATAGTTTAGTGTTTGGAAACCGTAGCATTCCCTTTCCTTCCTTCCTTCCTTCCTTCCTTCCTTCCTTCCTTCCTTCCTTCCTTCCTTCCTTCCTTCCTTCCTTCCTTCCATCCATCCATCCATCCATCCCTTGACTTGGAGTTGAAGAAAAAGTATCTGCCCAGAGGGGCTAACCATTACGATAAATGGACCCTATTTCTTTCTTATTTAGACTTACTGAAATATATCCAGTGCTTTTCGGCAGACCAGAATTAAACAGATTTCAGCCCGTATGCTTATCGATAGCCTGAACTGAAGTCTAAAATAAGGAGGGGAAAAGGCAAGAAACCGGCGACCCCACACTCTGCCACCCCTTCCAATTTCGTTTTCAAACTGCTTGTTGAGGTTTATCCAGACTGAGGAAAATCAAAAAGGGTAGGTTGAAAAAGAAAACTAGAAAGATAGGGAAAAAGAAAAAGAGAATGTAATTTGTTCCTCATAAACAGCTCCTAATGGCTTGTTTTCGTTAGCGCGTCCAATTTCCTACCTTCTTTGATGGAGGTAAATATTCTAATCTGATTCAGTTTACCTCCTGTGGATTGCCAGAGACAATCGTGACAGACGAAGCGTTTTGCAAATCACTAGGAACCGGCTTCCAGGAGTGAACGGCTTCAATAAACAAGAGGCTTTAACGGACGGAAGGCACCTTTTCCCCAGAAGGCGCAGCACATATAAAAGGCAGGATCAGGGCTTCACATCTGTGTGACCAGAGAAGGGAAATGTGGAGGTTGCCCTCCGCCCCCGAAAAATCAAATCCCCTCTTCCTCCCGATGCTCCTAAAGAAATGTGAAGACAGAGATCCATTTAACGGTGTAAAAAGGTTGTTCATCTCTGGCCCTCTTCTGCAGTGTTGCTGCTGCACGGGCACTTGCACCCCATAAATCCCACAGGTTCCCCCACAGGTTTCAGTCGGTTTCACTCCTGAAGTTGGGACTGAATTGGGGGGGGGGGGCGTTGAGATGGACGCTTAAACCTGCGCCACTAATGTCTGCGCACCTTACTTGTGCCTCTTACACGATTGCAGCGGGATCCTTGTGTCCACGGTGTTTCAGATCTGAGGCTTGCAGGAGCTCCGCAGAGACCCATCGGACGCTCACAGGACATTTCCTGATGACTTTAGCGAATCTCCCTTCTTCCAAGGGGAAAGAAGGCTGCTGACGAGAAGGGCCAAGGGGTGCGGGGAGACTGCTGTTCCGCAGAGACCCAACGGAACAGCAGTCTGGCCGCACCCCTTGGCCCTTCTCATCAGCAACCTCCTTTCCCCTTGGAAGAAGGGAGATTCGCTAAAGTCATCAGGAAATGTCCTGTGAGCGTCCGATGGGAGTCCCTAAAATTTCGCATTAATAGAAAGCTTAGAAATGTGATTCCAAATAAAGGCATTCAGGATCAATACTGTGAATTGAGGTTTGTGGAAAGTGCGGCCTTATAAGAATATGAGTATGGAGAAGACGGCAACAGACCTTATTGTAGAGGCTGGGAATGAAAACTGCATGCTGGGCAGTGTGCCCCAAGGAAGCAGAAAAGGACTTCTTGCCGGGAATTGTGAGCATAGCATTGCGCAGGGCTTCAATGTAATGTAACCCTTTGGGCAAGAAATCAGGACCCCAAGAAGTCTTTCATCTTTGCCTCCACTGTGCTTTGGGTTCCTAAGGCCCGAAGGCCCCAGAAAAAGGGCTCAGAAGAAAAGGGGGCTGGGGCAGGAGGTAGAAAAAGCGGCGGGGAGGGGGGTGTTAGCAGCTTCTCTGCAACGCCATTAGCCAGATTAACACGAGCAGCAATTAGCAGCAGCAGTCAACGAGAGATCAACCCTAACTCGGGGGCGGGCGAGGGATTCACGCGCAGCGAGGAAGAGCCGAGGACCAAAGAGCGACCCACTAATGGCCAGGATTACGTGCCTTTCCTTGAGACTTAATCCCCGATTCCTCCCCCTCTCCTGCGGACACGCCCATCGGCCCCACCTCCTCCACGTCCCCTCCCCCCGCCCAAAGAGTGAAATCTAGTTTTATTCGCGATCCGATATAGACCCGGGAATTCAATCCAGGATGACGTTGCCTGGGTATAAAAAAGGAAAGAGGTCGGAGTGGATTAGAGACTCCAGGCAGCTGAGATCTGAGGAGGAAACGGACGGCAGTGGAGGTGGAGGAAGAGGAGGAGGAGCTGCAGAAGAAGGAAAAGGAAGAGGGGGGCAATGGCCCGCAGTTCCAAGGCGAAGGGCCTTCCTCTCCCCCCCCGCCCGGCCTCTTAAGGAAAGGCTTGCCAGCAGGGCCCTTGCGCCCCCTCCCCCCAAGAAGCCAGGCTCTTGGCGCCCGCGTTCCCGTGCCCTTCGGCCGGCCCAGCCCCGCGCACGCTTCGGTCTGCCTCTTCCAGGGGAAGGTCCCGTTGCCGCGGCCGCCGCTCCTCCTCCCTCCGAGCAGAGCGCCGGGGGGGATGCCTGCTGGCATGTTCAGCATCGACAACATCTTGGCGGCCAGACCCCGCTGCAAGGAGTCGGGGCTGCTGCAGCAGCAGCACCACCACCACCACCACCACCACCCCGCGCAGCAGTCTCAGCCCAACACGGCGCCCGTCGTCTTCTCGGCCAGCCTGCACGGAGGGGACTCCCTGTACGGTCCTGCTGGCGGCGATTACGGCGGATATTACTCGCGGGCCGTGGCTCCGGCGTCCAACCTGGCCGCCCTCGGTGGATCTAGGTTGGGAAGCTACGGCAACTATTACTACGGGCAGCTTCACGTCCAAGCATCCGCCGTGGGCCCCTCTTGCTGTGGCGCCGTGCAGCCCTTCGGCACTCAGCAGTGCTCCTGCGTCCCTGCAACAGGTAAGACAGAAATGCCCCCCCCCCCCGCCCCACTCGTCTGTGCTGGTCAGGGCCTTTTCCAGCGGTGGGTGGGGAGAGGCGGGAGACAGCGAGTGATCAAAACCCCCTCCGGAATGCCCCTGCCTTCCCCTCCACTCTCTTGCCCCCTCGCTTGCTACTTCTTAGGAAAGTAACAGAGAGAAGCGGGGACTGAAAGGATTTCTCTCCGCAACAGGGAAGCGCAATTTCTTTGCCCGAGGGTGGGAAGGGAGAGCCTCCTCTTAAAACTTCTCTTAGACTGGAGAAAGTTTGAAGGGCGCAGGAGTGTGCGAGGTAAGGGTGCTGCGGAGCCCAGATGCCATTCCGGACGGAGCCTCCGGACGTTGCCCCCGCCTCCTCTTCCTGGGTCCCGGCAGCAGCGGCAGCGTGTGACGGAATGCAACGCCACGCTGGAATTCGGCGGTAGATTCCATCGCGCGGGCTGGAAGTGACGTTGGATCCTGGATCCAGGGCGATCTGTACTCGAGATGACTTTGCCTTGAGGATCGGGGCGAAGGGCCGTTTCCTGGCTGACACGATTGTTTTTCCACACTCCTGACAAACGCGTGTACTTGGAATTAAGGCATCCCACGTGTTTCCTTGGGAATATTTCTGCCAGCGTTCAGATTGCCTTCCTAATGTCACTGCTGCCCCAAAGCCTATTTATCAGGCACTAAATCTAACTCAAATAAGGACTGACTTCTGAGTAAACAGAGAATACACATTTAGTTAGGACTGAGCTGCTCCTTTCTGAAGCAGTCACCCTCATGCTCCTTAATTCGATTTTAACTTTCCTGTCCTAACCAAATGTTTCTTTGAAACAGCATATTAAATGGAATATACTTCCAAATAAATACATTCAAAACTGAGAACCCACTTTCTTACCCCCAATTAAACAACAACAACAACAACAACAGGGCGACAGACCCAGAACTGAGAATCAACCAAAATACAAATAGATTCAGCCTGAGTTAAATGGGGAGGGGGAGAAAACAGGCACGAAGCCGATTTGTTCTAAATATTCATTTAAGTTATTTTCTCACTAGTGATTTATAGTGTTAACCACTCATCCTTGTGCTGAGATGATGGTGGTGGTGGTGATGATGATGATGATGATGTTTTATATCACCACGATGAAATTGAAAGACGGTATAAATCCCTAGGGAGGAAATTACTTTAAATTGAGATGCTCCAGGATTCATTTCTGCACTGATCTGCTGTCAACCCCTTGAAGCCAGTTGGGTCTTTTCTACAAACGTACTCAGAATCAGCTCTTTTTCCCTTTCTCCAAGTCCCAAAAGTTGCCGTTTAATACAGTTTTCGCTCCGTTGCAGAAATCTCTAAAGCGCACGATTTAGTAATAGTAATTCCCCTATTTGAAAGTAGTGACTTGAATGTACATAATTGTTCTTTTCCAACATCACACTTTTCACTCCTGGACTTGCTGTTCTGACTTCAGTGGGATTTATTACTTCATAGCAGAAGTGGCTTCAAATGTACATTCTCAGCCCCTTAAATAAATGCAACTTCCTCTCCTCTACATAACTAAAAAGATATGTTTAGGACAATAACCACCCCATGCCTTTAGTGAACGTCCTAGTTAAGTCATTCAAAAGGGGAGGGAGGAATGAAGTCTTTGGGGTGCATTTTCAGTATAAGAGCGGAGGGTGAGATGGCTTAAGATGCTCTGAAATCTTGGGAGTCTCCAGGGCTAAGAGAGAAAGAGAGGGTTATGCGAGACCCCGGCGAGGTCAGGACTGAAGCCAAGGGTTTTTGCATTCCTGCCTTGCCCTTTCCACTGGTTCAGCTTTATGGTTAGCTGACGATTCCGCATCCTCCCCCCCCCCCAATTCCCCCGCAATGAATCCGGAACTGAAAGGCTCCTGCAAAACCGGTCATACATCAATCCTCCACCTTGTTCCATATCCCTATGAGATGGGGTGGGATGATATGACATGACATGACCCGGAAACTTGGCCAGTTCAAAGGCTGTGTTTGGTCTTTTCTTCAGGCTACGAAGGGACGGGCTCGGTCCTAATGTCTCCGGTCCCGCATCAAATCCTGCCCTACATGAACGTGGGCACCTTGTCCCGGACTGAGCTGCAGCTTCTGAACCAGCTCCACTGTCGGCGGAAAAGGAGACACCGCACCATCTTCACAGACGAACAACTGGAGGCGCTGGAAAACTTGTTCCAGGAAACCAAATACCCCGATGTGGGCACCAGGGAACAGCTGGCCAGAAGGGTACATTTACGGGAGGAAAAAGTGGAGGTAATGTGATCTTTCTTCTAGGCTTAAACAAAGGGCGAGGGAAGGAAGGAAGGAAGGAAGGAAGGAAGGAAGGAAGGAAGGAAGGAAGGAAGGAAGGAAGGAAGGAAGGAAGGAAGGAAGGAAGGAAATTAGAGATGTGGCACTTGATGCAGCGGCGGCTGCTTGACACAAGGGTGGAGTGGAGGGAGGGGGAGAATAAGCAATCCACTGGCTTTAAAGTGGGGAGAGGAAAGTTTTGGCAAACTTTGAGGATCTTTTTGTGCAGAGCCTGACAGTGGTTGTTGCAGAAAATGCAGCACCAAGAATAGCGGTGGGCTGCTTCTTATTGGGAACTGCACGGCTGCTCTTATCATTATCCTTATACCCGATGCCTGAAGTTCAAGGGCAACTGAAGCTGTAGAAATTGAAATCAGGACTAGACTTCAGCGGCTGCATTAGCTAGTCCTGATTTCAATTTCTACAGCTTCAGTTTTTGACCGCCTGGGATCTCAGCTTCCCTCCCTGGACTACTCAATTGGATAGGTATTTACTTTCCTCTCAGCGACAACCCTGCTATCATATAGCCAATGACTGCTCAGAGTAAACTCCACTGGATACACCGAAGGTTCTCTCCAAATAAGCACACCTTGGGAAGTGGCACGAGAATTCTTGGAGGTTATTGACTCCAATTCTCAGGAGTGGAAAGTCACTTAGCAGTAAGTGGTCCTAGTCTTAGTCCTAGGGAGTTCTTATTCCCGAAGACATGAGGGCAAGCTATCTCCACCACCCAACATCCAAGCTGAAGAGAGTCTAAATTCTGCTTTGCGCAACCTGTTAGGCTACACATACAAATGTTAGATGCTTCGAAGTTCAGCGTGATTGTGGGAACCCACCAAATGCCGTATTGCGCGAACCAGGCCATCATCTTCAGCCGTTAGATGGTTCTGTTGTCAGGGCATTGCTACATTATGTGGACATGTGCTTTATGTGCTTTCATAAGTTGTGTTTAGCTTGTTGTGTGAAAACTACCTGCGAGTCCACTCTGTTGTGGAGCCAGAAATCTTGAGAAAGCATCAACTGAAGCCACTTGCTTTCAGGGACAATAGCTCCTTAACTTTTTCTTGGTGCCCAAGAGCATGCAAGGCTATGTGCTCAGAGCCAAGGTAGTTCTGGCTCAGGACAGGCCTGGCCAGGCAAAAGAACAGATCCGGATGGTTACATCCATCCTGTGCTGCAGTTTCTAAGTAGTGCGTGATACCTCACTTCCCAGACGTCTCCGCTGCTTTGATTTTAGGGTGAGGGTCTCTCCCCTTGCCAAGCTGATGTTCTTGCAGATAGGAGGCTTCCTAGATAGACCTCCCATACTACTGGATTTGCGGGCAGAGCCTAGTGTTTTATTGTAGGAGAAGCAGTAGCATCACGGTCGGGATCCATTATAGAAAACACGATCTCCAGCCTTGCAGCAGCCAACCCTGCAATGCTGGCTTCAAAATAAGCAACTTTGCATGTGATGAACATTTCCCACTTGAGTAGAGGTAGCAAGGGATCCACTTCCAAGAGAGCTGGAGTCCCAGTGCCCCGGGAAAGCGCCGACCAAGTGTCCCGCTCAGCGCCTGTGCAAATCAGAAAAGGCTAGGGTTGTTGGGCTCGTCCCACGAGCCTCCCCTTTCAGCCCAAAGTTTGGTCATTCAGACATGCAGATTTCCCTGAGCGCTGGACATATCCATTGAACGTGGCTGTGAACTGACTCTCTGGGGGTGGGGTGGGGTGGGGGTCCATCCAATGACCTGAGATCTGCTTCCCAAGACACCATACCACCTGTGAATCCCGCGGCCAGTGACGCTCTCCTCCCCTCCCTTCTGTACTTGTATGCAGGTTTGGTTCAAGAACCGCCGGGCAAAATGGCGGCGGCAAAAGAGATCTTCTTCAGAGGAGTCAGAAAATGCTCAAAAATGGAATAAAACTTCCAAGACATCCCCAGAGAAGCAACAAGAAGAAAGCAAAAGCGATTTGGACTCCGACAGCTGATGTATTTGACACTCACAGACGTGCCCAGAGAAGTTGCCGGTGGGGCTGGACTAGATTTCTCTGGGCCACTTGCACGAGGAGATGCTCGCAGCTCTTGCACAGACTCTGCCTTTGTGGGGAGAGGGAGGAGGGACCATAGATCTATCTGTATATAATGTACACAATTGCTCGGAGTCAACACTTTGAAATAAAATGCGTGGCGGCGGAGTTGCATGGGCGGAGGCCCGCCGCGGGTCTTTCCTTGGGGTATTTCTGAGCCCTCTGATGGGGCAGCCCCAGAAAAGCAAGAGGCTTTACTTAGTGGCTTTTGTTTTGCTTTAAGCTTGCTTAGGGTGGCTAGAGAAAGTGAGAGGGAAGGAACAGAACAAGGCATTTGAACTCTGCCGGGCGGTTGTTACCCATCACCTTCAACCCGGCTCCAAGGAGAGACGCTAATTCTCTGCGCTTGAGAAACCAGACAGGGGTGGCCACAGGGTGTGGTCAGAAACATCAAGATGTTTCTGGGGTGGTGCGATTGAAGCTCCATCCACTTCTTATGGGCATTGCAACAGAGTTTTGATCACACTGTCGTGACTGCCACCTTGACGTTTTTGAGCTTACAGACCCACTAACTAGTGAGTTTTATAGCACCACAGTGAGGAAGTGGGCTGAGGCTGCCTGTCTATGCTGGATGAGTTGGGAGTAATCTCTTGGGCTTGGGACACACGATCCAGTGGTGGATTTGACCAGCTGTTTTTTGCAGCAGTGAGCTTTTCTTCCTGGGGAACTTGGGCATGAGAAAGCTTGCTGGGACAGAGAGAAGCCACCTCTCTCCGATGCCATGCATTGTCCGGCAGGCAGGCAGGCGAATATTTGACAACAGCTGATTGTGAAATCAGGCAGTGGCAGAAATCTCTTGCCTGGGCCTCTGCTAAGATACAGGCATCTCTCCCCAGGAATCTGGAAAAGACGGGTTATTGCAGGGTTGGGCTTATGATCACACTTTCCCGCAAGAGTGGGTGGTGCTGGGGAAGCTTCAGGGAAAACAAAGTCAGCTTGGGGTGGCTTGGGGTGTGCTGGCTTAAGCAGGACAAAATTGCTTCTTTTTCCATCCAATTCCAGTATGATAGTTTGGGGCTAGAAAGGGGATCAAGCCAGCTTCATATGATCATGGGGAATGCAGGATTGGGACCACCAGGATGCTGTGATGCCAATGCACAAGCAAGGAAGGGAGCAGATCCAAGGTTTTCCCTAGAGGGAGTTATTACCCCCAGGTAACTGCTTCACAGGGTTACAACCCTGTAGGAGTAATCTAACATTATAATAAGCAACAGCTTTTTTAGGACTAGTTAAAATGGCACACACACAAAATCCAGCATTCAGAGTTGGGCAATATCCTTATTAAGTTCAACCAAAATCACCCAAGAGACAATGCAAGTTTTCTACTTCTTTGGTTGAATTTAATAAGGATATTGGGCAATATCCTTATTAAGTTCAACCAAAATCACCCAAGAGACAATGCAAGTTTTCCACTTCTTTGGTTGAATTTAATAAGGATATTGGGCAATATCCTTATTAAGTTCAACCAAAATCACCCAAGAGACAATGCAAGTTTTCCACTTGTTCATCAAGCACCTCAGAGTTTTTGAAATATTTTGTGTGATGAGGACTCCTGGAGAAAGTGAAAAACTTGCTTCTCTCTTTTGCACTTTCTTAATGAATTGTTGAACTGGGGACATTGGATTGTTTTCCTTCAAGGATCAGCATGATCATTTTTATATGAACAGCCAGACTCTTGGAAGATACAAAACGCAGATAAATTTCAGTCAAATTCCTTGCAACATGTCAAGATCCAGGCCAACATGCTTTTATCTGTCAAAGGTGAAACACTTTAACTGATGTTTGAATGGTTCCTACAACTGAAAGTTCATTCTTGTCGTTATGGCTAGGAAGTAGCAGAACTTAAAAAACCAATTACCCCTCTTCCCATAAAAGAACCAGTGAGTCAGAAATATGCTTCATGAGTTTCTAATTTCCCAAAAGGAATGCTTAGATGTTCATAAATTATAAGGGCAAATTTAAAAACTAGTGGGGTAAAACTGGTTTGGGACAAGTTTAAGACTAATCCTGAAAGGATGGGAAGATCTTTAAAAGGTATCATATTTTCTTCTCACACCATCTGGTGAGTTGTATATTAGCTAAATAGGATGCAGTTGACTTAAACATGCATAGGTTTGCAGGTTGAGATGCTTTATTTTGTAAGCCACAAAAATAACTCACGGGCACTTCTGAAAAGTTCTGCAACTTCACTGGCCATGATGCTTGTAGTAACAAGAGAATAGAAAGGGCAACTGCCCAGCAATCTTCAGTTTATCAGAAAGCCACATTCTCTATCTCACTGTTTCCTCAGAGATCATAGGTGCATATATGGTTCCAATCTGAAGATTCTTCAGTGAATTAATACTCATGGATCTGCTCTAAAGCATTGTGGTTGCATGAGGTGGTCCCCTCACCAGAGAGCCTTGCATTTTCAGTGCAATGTCTGAGAGTTGCATTTGGGGATTTTTGCACAACATAAAGATGAGGGAAAAGGGGAACTATAGTATTTTCCCAATCTTCTGGCCACAACCCCAATTTTTTTTCACAGTAAGTGGATTGCTCCGAACAAATCTGTAGAAAGAATGCTTTTTTTTGTCTGTTCTTTTTGCAGCACAAATGCAAATTGGTCTTCTCATCTTCAGGTCAGGTTTGAGGAAACGGGGCAGGGAAGAGATTTGGCTCTGCAAGGGGAAGGCTGCGGTCACATCCCAAAAGGTTCCAAAGCATAATTTGAGACCCGGACTTGATACGCTGCTGCTGCTGGTGGTGGTGGTGGTGGTGGTGGTGGTGGTCCTTTAGGCAATATTTTATGGGATTATGCAGCATTTGAATTCAGAGAGGAGTAATAAAAGTTTACAATCGAAGTAATAAAAGGTGCAGCTGCCATAGATACATATGTTCAGTCCCCCCATTACCAATGCCATAAACATAAGAATATTGGGGGAAGCCAGATCTGTTGGGTGTGCTCTGTGAATGTCAGTCCAGGTTGCCCCCTGCCCCTGTCACCTGCAGCCATCTGCCAGGTTACTTGGGGCCCCATGGCTGTGGGGCCCTGAAGTCCAGTCATAACTGTCCCAGTGATTCTGGATAGGCAGGTGTAGGATTGCACTGTGGCAGGACTAGATAGAGGAGGCAGAAGCACTCAAATAATGACCTGGTTCATACATCACACTAAGCCATGGCTTGTTGAATAGACAGGGTGACATCTTCAGCTAAATCATAAATCTTCATTTACAATTTACAAATTTACAAATCCCAGTAGCAGGACTGACAAGCCAGAAGGTAAACCATGTCCCATCTTCACATGATGTGTAACTTCAGCCTCCCCTGTACATGCATTCTTTCCCTTCCTTAAAGTAAGGAAGATCTCTTGCTATGGGCCTGGAGGATGACATTACTGTATTCTGTCCTCTTTAAACTTTTCAATTTTACCCAGGACTCTTCAGAAGCAAGCTAGACCTGTGCAGAAACAGCCTGATGGATAGGTTGCAAGTGTGGATTGAGGGATTTCTGTGCCTGAGACTTCTCACATGGCAACTTGAAAGATTGCTCAATCTGCCATTCCACACACCCACTACGTTCACCCAACGCGATCCCACCAGTTGAGGACAGTGATCGGTGGTTGTTTTCCCACCAGCAGATGGCGCTGACTGGGAGGGGAAATGAAGCTCCCTGAGGATGCCCTTGCATGATCGACTTAGGGGGTAAACACTACTTCAACACCCATACAGCTAAGGGCAATCTATACCTGTCTCATTCATAGGCTGGGGATGGAGTGAAGGCAACATCATGCAGACACTGAAGAAAAACAAATTCTTGCTGGCTAGGTTTGTGCTATGATTAGGTACAAGTGGGGCAAGGCCTAAAGAAGTATAACTATTTGAACTGTTAGTATGAAGACATGCTGCAAAGAAGCTGAAAATTATCCAAGGTGATCAATTTTATCATTCTCTGATTTTCTTTAAATGCTAATCTGTTACAAACAATAAGATAACTGGAAAGTCTTGGTATCTCAGAACAAGGGCATTTTATCTATTGCCTTGATCTCCAAAATCTGTTCTGAAAATACGAACTCCTTCTTTCTTATGGCAGCAGATCTTTCTTCACTTCAGGCTCCCAAGAGGAGGAATCAGGAAGCTGTGCTCCAAAAAGCCCACAGGGTCAGCATACAAACACGGAGTTCATCTTTTCAGAATGTAATGAACAGGACCTGTAAAATTAATATCTGGCAAAATTAATTTCACGAAAGCCATAAAGCTACTCTTTGCCCACTTCTTCTCACACAAAGCGAATAATATTTCTCAGCAAAGCTGAAAGTATGATTTGGATTATAAAAGGCTACATGTCTAAACTGTATCAATGAATCAGTTTCTATCTTCTAAATATTTTATGCACTGATACATCTGCATTCCAATATAAATTTTGCACAGAATCAAAGATCATAGCAAGAATGGCTCAAGTGACAACCCTAAACATAACCCAATATACAACAGAAACCCCCCCCCACATAAAAATGTATACAAATGCAAATGAAATAAAAATATTCAATAATCAATTATCTACATCAAATTAATCTAAACACACACACACACTTAGTGGAATTTCATGGAACTAATGTAATGGTGAAATGCCTGTCCACCAGTGTCACTTCATTGTTGTTTCTGTCATTCTACCACAAGAAGATATTTTCCCCGAGACTGATGACATTTAAAAATGTTAAATTATGCACTTGGTCCTTAAGTGATTAACAACCTCAGCATCTTAGCTATCTTTGACAAAAAAATAGACTTTCATTTTTAATGGTGAAAATACCAAATGAAAAAATTTAATATGGAAACCAAAATTTAATATGGAAAAGACCATATTAAAAGTGGTATTATTAAAATGAAGGAAGGGAATTTATGAGGAGCACATTTGAAACTAGGGCAAATACCTGGCTGACTGTCCCCTACATGTTCTACATTCAGAACACATTCATCCCTAAAGGACTACCTATAACAACCTAGAGAAGAGACACTCCATGCCCCCATTCAGACAATCCTCTAGATAGGAGCATCTGGTGGAGGTGGGGGGGGGGGGTGATTGTAAAAAAAGCCACCATCTTGATCCTCCTTCTGCACATATCCCTGCATCTAGATTGGGTAGGTGGCCATTTTGTTCCTGAAGTCTGTGTTCTGGAAGAACAGAGGTGGTACTACAACGTGGCCATCTAGCTAGGATTGGAGCTCAGGTCCAAACTCCAAAACTCTGCAGCCAAGAGGGGGCTCAGGTGACCATACCAAGTGTGGGCAGCAATCCAAAGGGAGTCAGAAAGTCTGGGATTATTCAGCAGACAAGGTTGCCTGCAGGGTTTTTTCTTCCCTTTTTTTTTAAAGCATATTTTAAAACCTCACTACTACAAAATGACTTACAGTCAGTGCTCCCTCCCTTCATTATCTTATGGGTGCTAAGCATGCTTATTGTATGATACTTGCTTGCCAAATTGTTATGACTAACCAAACTAAATGTGCAATTTGCGATACTCTCCCATAATTACATATGTTGGATAGGTAAGTTTACATTGTAAAATACTTCTGCAAATGTCAAAGGCATTGTTAGCTTTGTTGGTAACTGATAGGCCTTATACCCTCCCACCCCTTTTAACAATCTTTCCCATCTGCCCCCTCCCTCAAGTCTCATTTTAAACCAGGGCAAGACATTTGAGTTACAATAAGCTTTTCTGCAGATGGTCCTGTGAGCGCTCTTTTCATCGTTGCAAACAAGTATCATGTTACCATGTTAATCTGATGTTATGTTCAGATATGTTCAATGCTTATGGCTTGCTAAACATGATGAGATATTGTGCAAAGGCAGAAACGTGGCAGTATTCAATATATGAAGATGGACAAAGGTTTCCCCTACGCCCCTTTTCTTCACCCGTCTCCAGCCCTGCCAAAAGTGCTCTACATTTCACTGCCATGAATGCCCTGAATGGCTGCTTAACTTCTCATTCTTTTGAAGTGAGAATATTGGCTTTTCTTTGTGAGATGTCCAAGCTTTTTTGTCAGTTCTTTCGCTATGTTGTATGTTGGAGTCCCTGGTAAAGATAAAATCGGTCGAAGAGGTATGTCAGGCCTGTGTATTTTTGGTCGTTCATAGAAACGTGGGAGGATGGGTCCACTGCTTTTCATCTGCCACTGTTCTTCTTTTGTGATCTGGCCTTTCTTGGTTAGGTCATTGAGGGTTCTCTTGATTAGGTTGTCTAGTTTCTGTATTGGGTTGGTGTTAGTTGGGATGTTGGTTTCTTTGTCCTCTAATAACTTTTTGGCTTTTTGTTATAATAAAAAAGGAACAACTAGAGAAGACACATGAAACCATCAACAACATCTTCAAAGGAATAAAATTCACCAGAGAGGAAGAAAAAAACAACATACTACCCTTCCTGGATATCCTCATCAGCAGAGGAAACAACAGCAAATTAGAAACCCAAGTCTATCGGAAGACAACCTATCAAGTACTCCATTACCAAAGTTACAATCCAATCCCCCACAAGAGGAGCTGTGTAAGAACATTACCCAAATGAGCACGAATGCACTGCAGTAACCCAGAACAGCAGAAAAAGGAAACAGACCACCTATACAACATCTTCCAACAAAATGGATATCCATGCAACTTTATCAAAAAGTGCCTGACAACTCAACCTACTATGACACAACCAACACAAGCTATGAAAAGGATAGCACTGCCATACATTAGAAACATCTCCGAAACCACCAACAGACTATTACAACCACATGGCATCTCCCTAGCACACAAACCAACTAAAGTCCTCCAAAACATCTTAAGCAAACCAAAAGACCCAGTAGCCCAAGAAGAAAAAACAGGAGTCATCTACAACATACAGTGTAAGGACTGTAACAACCACTATGTAGGACACACAGGCAGAAGACTAGCAGAGCATATCCATGAGCACCAACTAGCAGTCTGAAGACATGATGAAAACTCCTTAATCTCACAACACATGGACAGACTTAATCATAGTTTCAGCTGGGAAACTGTCAGCATCTTAGACCAAGCTAAATCCAAAAATGCAAGGGAATTCTTGGAAGCTTGGTATTCAGACAAGGCAGCCATCAACAGGCACATAGAGATAAAAAACATCTGCACACTATTCAAAAGAGACAATAGAAAGGAAAACAAAAGACCAGAACATCTCCTCACCTTAAGCAGAGATTAACACCAAGATTATCACCAGACATACAATCAGTGGTAAACAATACCCTAATCAAGGAACTACCAGAGGGAAAAAATAAAACAAAACAAAACCCACACCCCCACCAACACTGGCAGGGCATGCCACAATATATAAATAAAGAGCAAACCCCATTCCATTCTAGCACTGAAGATGTTACCTAGCTGGGCAACAAAACATTTGCAAGAAAACAGCGAAGCTCAGAGAACCCCAAGGACTCCACAGTTCAACCCTGAGCTACACATATTTGCTTCTATTAGTTTGAAGAGTACAAACACACAACAGCAACCCAAAACACCTGAAAAAGGAAACAGACCACCTATACAACATCTTCCAACAAAATGGATACCCATGCAACTTCATCAAAAAGTGCCTGACCACTCAACCCCCTGCAGGATAACCAACACAAGCTACAAAAAGGATAACACTACCATACATTAAAAACATCTCAGAAACAACTATCAGACTATTAGAACCACACAGCATCACCATAGCACACACACCAACTAAAGCTCTCCAAAACATTTTAAGTAAATCAAAAGACCCAGTAGCCCAAGGAAAACAAAAAACAAAAAACCAGGAGTCATCTACAACATACAGTATAACACTATGTAGGAGAGACAGGTAGAAGACTACCAATGCGCATCCATGAACACCAACTAACAGTCAGAAGACACAATGAAAACTTCTTAATCTCACAACACATGGACAGACTCAACCATAGTTTCAACTGGGAAACTGCTAGCATTCTAGACCAAGCTAAATCCAAAAATGCAACGGAATTCTTAGAAGCTTGGCATTCAGACAAATCAGTCATCAATAAACACATAGAGATAAACTACATTTACACACCATTTAAAAGAGACAATAAAAAAGCTAAGAAGGAAACAAAAAGACAAGAACATATCGTCTCCAACAATCAACACCCAGATAAGCAGGGCTTAACACCAGACAAATAATCAGGCAGAAAACAATACCCTACTCTCCTTGGAACTACCAAGGAGAAAATCACACCCCCGCCAACACTGGCAGGGCAAGCTACTGTATATAAACAGGGAGCAAACCCCATGCTCACTAGCACTGATGATGTTACCTAGTTGGGTAATGAAATGTTTGCAAGGAAACAGCCAAGCTCAGAGAGTACCAAGGGCTCCACAGTTCAACCCTGAGCTATATATATTCTCTTCTATTGGAGAGTTTGAGCAGTTAAAAACAGAATGACAAACACTGAACTCCATAATCACTTTCACTGGAAAAATGGAACTTTTTAGCTTGGTCTGGGAGCGTGATTCAGGTCCACACCTTTGCATGACCCCACCAACAATGCTGATTGTCACTGATGACCACAGTGATATGTCCATGTTATTTATTGGACAACAACAAGAATGAATGATTTGCCATTGCCTGCTGGGATATTTTTTTACTTTCTTTTTAAAAAATGTATTTATTATCAAAGTGTTGAAATACAAAGAATATGAAAAAAGCAAATATTGAAATGCAAAGAAAGTAGAAAAAAGAGAAAAAAAGCAGGATGATACAAAAAAGACTACTACATTTAAATAAAAAAGAAAAGTGGATTATATCCTCCCCTCCCCTCCCATTAAGTCTTTGATTACTTGCATTAGCTGTTGCGTAGAGCTTTGTGGTTGTGCAATTGTTACTACTCTATCATCTGCGTAACACTTCATCTTATATTCTTCTCCTTGAATTTTAATCCCAGTTATGTGTTCATCTGTTTGAATCTTGTTTGCTAGCAAGGAGGAGAGTGGACCCCCTTGCCTTGTGTGTGAAACTTTAGAAATTGGGAAACTTGCAGAAAATATTCCATTCATATAATCGTTGCTGTTTGCAGTTAATGTATACTCTCCACCCAGGCTTTAAATTCTTGTCTGGGTTTCATTTTATTTAAAATCTCCAGTAAAAATAACCATTCCAAATTGTCAAAAGCTTTTTCTGCATCTAAAACTATTACTGCTGCCTTTTTCTTCTTCTTGGTGTTGATGTATTCTAGTGTGTTTGTAATAAATCTGTAATTGTCTGTCATCTTTCTCTTTGGAATATAGCCTGTCTGATCTGTAGGTATCAATTCGGGGATGCACTTTCTTATATGTTCAACCAGTATGGTGGTAAATACCTTACAGTCAACATTTAGGAGAGGTTGGTCTGTATGACTAAGGTTTCTTAGGTCATTCCCTTCTTTGTGTATTAAAATTATCTATGCTTCTTCACATGTCTGGTCTTGTTTTTGTTGTTTGAATTTCATTCATTGTCCTTGCATCATTGTTCATTCCATCAATACATCATCTAACTTTTAGTAACATTGGGCTATCAGCCCATCTGCAGCTGGCACCTCCCTAATTTTTAATTTCTTAATGGCTTCTTTAATTTCTTAAACTGTTATAGACTTGCTTAGTATTTGTCTATGTTCTTCAGTAAATTCTTTAATTTCTGAGTTTTTCATGTATGTTTTCACATTTTCCCTGACATGTTATGTTTAGAATATAATTCCTTGAACAATTCTGTGAGTTCTATTATTTCCAATCTTGTATATAACAGTTTATTCCCTATCTCTTTCACTGTTATCATTCTATCTTTTTCATTTCTAATTTGATTCACCAAAGGTTTTCCTGGTTTGTTATCATTGTCAAAGTGGTTTTGTTTAACATATTTTAACTTCTTTTGCAGTTCTTGTATTTCTAACAGGTCTAATTATTGTTTAACTTCATTTAACTCTTTGAATGCTTAACATCTTAGGTTGATTTTATGAATCTCTTATAATTCCTTTATTTTTCCTTCCAGTTGTGATTTCTGTCCATTTTGTTCTTTCTTCTGGTTTGCTGCAAGTCTTATAGTTTCCTCTCATATAAGCTTTACTTTTTTATTATATAGTTGTCTCTGATATCCCAGGGATCATATTTATTTTGAAGAAGCATTTTAAAATGCTTCTTTACATTTCTGCAAAATGTTTTCTTGAAATTATAATGTGTCATCAATCCATCTAAAAGGTAGTTTTTCTCTTGAAACCATGAGATTAAGATTGGATTATGGTCTGCATATGTCATTGGACAGATCTGCACTTCCTTACTAGAAGATAAAAGAGTTTTGGAAATCCAACACATAACAATTCTTGAATACATTTCGTGGCTAGATGAAAAATATCTGTAATTTCTTACTTCTGGATTTTTTAGACTCCAAGCATCTGTCAAGGCCTATGTGTGCATATACTGGAAGACTTTTCTTGGAAGCTTTCATCTTTTTTCCCCTTGAGTTGATATATCTAAATTCAAATCTAGCACTCCATTCTTATCTCCCACAAGGAGTATTTCTCTCTCTGCACCTTCTATTAATATATATATATATAAAACACTTTCATAAAATTGTTCTTTATTTGGGGCATAGATGGATGCAAGTGTTAATATTTTGCTTTCTTTTCTTAAAGTCAGAATTAGAATCCTTCCTTTTTTAGCCTTCATTTGTTCTATTATTCCCCAGGAAGGTGATTTGAAATAGATTACTATTACATTTTTAAATTATTTTTTTCAGATGCTATATATTCTTAACCTAGATTTTTTTTGTTTTACTAAGCTAATGTGGTCTGGCTTTATGTGTGTCTCCTGTAAACAAACAATATCAGTCTTTTGTGTTCAAACCTTGTTAAAATTTGTCTTTATTTTAATAGGTAAAGTAAGTCCGTTTACGTTTAATGAGATTAATGCTGCTTTATCCATTCTGATTTCTATTTAATTTTAGTATAATGCAGTTATGCTTAATTTCCAATCTTCTTCATCTCTGGTTTCCTTCCCTTAACAGGAAGTTCTTTGTCTGTAGCTCCTGAGTAAAAATATTTTAATTTGCTTCCTTTCTACGGTTAAAGGTGTTTCATTCTTGCTTTAGAATAGCATCTCTTGTTCTTCTATGTGGAAAATCTTACAAAAATATCCTGGGATTTTTTTCTGACTTTCCAGTCTAGCCTGTAGCCCTAGGATTTCATGGTAGCAAGTAGGCAGGCCCGTCCTGGTTAGCTGCCATAGCCTTTGCTGCTTCTTCCTCTCTTTCTTCCATGTGCTTTAGCTAAATTGTAATTCAAGCTTTTACATTCCCCAAAGATGAAAATAAAGAACATAATGTAGAGAAATACGGATAGATCCCAAAACTAAAGTTCTGATTTGTAGTTTGTGCATATACATATTATTTAACCATTTTTTAAAATTTGGTATTCAAATTCTGACCTTTCACACAATGGTTTAGCTTAATATATAAACCATACTGAACTCTCTTTTTAAATCCTTAAGGCAGAATTAAATCACCTAAAGAAAATGAGACTGTTACTAGTTATATACAGACATTTAAAATAATCTAGCTAAAATGAATTATCAAATGTGTTGCATTCGCTGCTATTCTATGGATGCTTAAAGAAGAGAAAACCCACTAATCTCAGTGGGGTTTACTTTGAAGTAACTATGTGTGATAGTGGTTTGTTGACTACTTTGAAGGAATTCTTCTGGGATGAAGGATTCATCATGGAAAACATGCTATGCATTTGCATTGAGCTTTGGTTTTCTGCATAGCGAATACACAGTCCTTCTTGTATGCAGAACTGGTCTAGCATAAAATATTTTGGTTCATGTATAACACACAGCCGTTCGTTCATTAGACACTGATTCCAGGAGGGAGCCTGGCTTAATGAAATCTCAGGGTTTTACCGCAATGCAATTTTTAAATTCAGGAATACATCACGGAAATCATTTCATGAAACCTTGTACATAATGTTGCGCAAATCTCCTCAAATAAACTCAGTGAATATATTGACAGCAAGGATAGCTGAGCAGGACCCAGAGCAAATAACTCTTCATTAAGAAGAGCAGAGAATTGGAAAGTATCAATTTTGTGCCAAATGGTACCCTGTGGTGAATAATTATGGCCAGGCTGTAAACCCCTTAAAAGCTACAAGGCACAACTAGAATGCAACACATCACTGAGGGTTACGGTATGTGCATTGTAAAATCTTAGCCTTGAAAACAGAGCCATTTCCCCCTTCTTGAATCTGTAGTTTTGACACCACAGAGAATTCGTAAGTGATCAAACTTTGATTAACCACACCAAAAAATAAACAGACCACCTCTATTGTTTGAAAGTGTGGCTATTTAAACTAAGGAATTTAAGATGGTGTACAGTACGTCTGGGTGTCTCTCTGTGTAAGAGAAAGACAGAAAATTAGGACAGAAGGTTTCTTAAGATATTCTGATGCCTAAAGAGATAAGGTGATCTCTCCATCACCCCCATAACCATCCTGTTCCTACATTTCAGACAGTGATGGCACTAGCAGATGAGTAGTGATCCAATAAAGGTGACAAGGCAATATCATCATCTGTGCCTGAGGTCATCAAGCTAGTGGGTTTAGAAGTTTTCATGGCTCTCTCAGGTCTATCATCCAACAGCACGATGTTGCCATTCCTTCATTCTCAGGATCTCCTCCTCTTGTGACCACTCTGCCTAATGGTAGCTCCAGATATGCAGCAAACGCAGCAACAGCAATGTGAATGTTTTCATGAACATGCATGTACTCGGTAGCATGTACGTATGCATGTACATATTGAAGACCAAGGTAATTGTAAATTGTGGCAGGGAAAGTGGAAGAATGATTTATAGTTATAGGTAAATTGTGAAAAATCAGAGCAAGTAGATGCATTTGTGTACCTCAGTAAAATGTTTGCTAAAGATGGAAAAATAATTAGACATACAACCACTGGTTCTAAGAAAGAAGCAGAAATGGCTGTATATAAGAATGTTCTTCTTCCCATTATGCAAGGTGAAATGAAAGTTGGTTAAGCCAGGAGAAGCACAGAAATAAGTTGAATGCAGTGGGAATAGATTACTTAAGAAGTATGTGTGGAAAAACAAGAAGAGATAGAGTCAAGAATGAATGGTGCTGAATTAATGTGAATTGAAGAATCAAAATAAAGAATGTAACCAGAAGAAAATGTTTTGTTGAGGTTGTTTGATTATATTCAGAAAATGAATGAAGATTGAATCATAAAATCAAAGTCAGGTCAGCATCAACCCTGTTGGTGTTCAGAAAGCCACCAAGATTTGCAGAAAGCATTTGGCAACTGATGCCATGGCAGGTCCCTCCCTACTGTAGACAATTGTTGCTGCTAGGACTCTTTTCCTTGGTGGTCAATGGCTATTATTTTGGGTGCTTTTATTTTTATTTTTATTCTTGTACCATTTGTATACTGCTCAGAGCCGTTTGGGTACTGAGTGGCATATAAATTGCTGTAATAAATATATAAAAATGGAATAGAACAAATATATGGAGGAAGAGCTAATGGGTTGAAAGGAAGGGGAAGGTCAAGAAAGTCATGGTTGGGTGGCATTGACGAGAACCTCAAGAAGGAGCAAGTGAGAAATTTAAACACAAAAGGCAATATATGAATTGGTTTATGCATATGGTAGAAACAAAGATGTTTGTAAAGATAGAAAGGTATGGTATAGTGAATAGTATTAGTATAAACTAGATTCTGTTTCTTTCTCTTATCTCTTGCCCTTCATGTGTTTTGCTCACTGCTCCTTGCTCTTTTTCTGGGATGGGTAGGTACTTCTGCACTTACAACTAATGTAAGTGGGAGATGCTACATTCCCTGTACCAGTGTTCTCATTTGCACACACACTAGAAGGAATACATTTTCTAACATAGCGCCTACTCTATAGGAAGACCTCATACCCTGTTTTACAGAAGAGCCCTTCTAGGATAAAGAACCATAAGAAAGGAGAGCAGAAAACTTTAAGGAGACCACCAACAGTTTAGAACCTGGGCTGCAATTGACTCATTTGGGTATAGGCTTGCCCACTGTAGTACTATGTCCTGAATTTCTATTTCACTTAAGGTGATAATGCCTGCATTTGCACTGATATGTGTAAATCAACATACACACATTTTATGGAAATACTTAGGCTCTTTCATACTCTCTTTTGTTCATCCGTTATCACTTTTTGAACTTATACAAAAGCTGTCATACCATTGGGGAGATATAGGTGTACATAATCATGAAACATTTTGATTCCAAATGGACTGCTTGAAATTCAGAGCTATTTACAGTGTTTGAAAAGTGGCTTGGCCTGAAAATGGGCTTGTTTTGAGGCAACTCTTGGAGGCCCTCTTTGAGGTCAGAACCACTCATTCTGAAGTCAGGTGATGAAATGTTTCACGTAACCTTGTGCGCTCATCATTGTCAAGTACTTAGGCATTGCTCATATTTCACTATGGCATTAAAATCCCACACTTTGTTATGTGATTGCTGATGAAAAGAAACTGGGCAGGGGTGGGTAGGTCACTAAAGAGTGAAATATTTTATATTTGACCAGCTGAAAGAGGAGAAAGGCTTTATCAGCCATAGCAAAGTTCTACTCTTCTGTAGTCTCCTCTAAAGCAGATCACAAAACAAATGCTTATAAAATCTTAGGCATTCTAAGAAATGTGGTTTTCCATTGCCGCCTTCTGGAAATATTTTTTTAGCTTCCCAGATTGCCTATAGCTTTGGGTTTTTCTGCTGGTCTCCCCTTCAAACACTAACTAGGCATGACCCTGCTTAGCTTTTCCAAGACCAGCTGAGGCCGGCTAGCAGTATACTTTACAGATAGCAAGTGGAAATATCTAAGTAAATATATACTACCTAGGATTGCACTGCATAAATATAATCCAAATAGACCTTCCTGGGAATAAGTCTCATTAAAATTAAAGTGGTTTACTTCTGAGTAGACATGTATTGTAAAGGTGTTATTTTATTTTAGGAATTATTATTATTATCATCATCATCATCATCATCATCACCATCAACATCATCAACATCTGCTATCAGGAGAGCTGGGTTTTCGAATAATGTACTCTGAAGTAAGTAATTACCCTTGGGATAAGAAAGCTACAGGATCCATAAGAAAATGCTGTTGTAAAAACACCTGCTCACAACTTGAATATCTGGGAGATGCAGGACCAACACTGCGTCAGTCTCTTATTGCAGTGGAAATAGGCAGAATCAAACCCTTCCCAGTAAACTGAGAGCAGTTAAAATAATGCCTGATATTTGTCTGTGCCAGATTTGGAGTCCCAATTTGTATACTTCCTGCTTTGGGCTGCCAAACTGTCATTGCCAATCATATTTACAAACCATTTGGCTTCTGAGGACTGGTAATGTTAGCCAATGTGCCATATATCAAAGCTGCATGTGCTCAAGTTATCATTTACAACCGTTATAAACTGTATAGATGGACATCTCATGTATCAAACCTTTTAAGTCACCCAGCAGGGTGGAGAGGAGGAGGAGGAGGAGGAGGAGGAGGAGGAGGAGGAGGAGGAGGAGGAGGAGGAGGAGGAGGAGGAAGAACAACTAATGGAGGAAAATTATGTAGATGAGGGCCTGTGATCTGATCTGAGGTGAGCCCCACTGCTTGGACTAAAGACTTGAGGGAAGGTCAGAAGGTTTAATGGAGGGAAAACATGCAAATTAAATTCCCTCAAAATTTGCACCCATGGCTTCTGTGGAATGCAAGGACCCAGAATGATTTCTTCTGGGGTTTCTTGCTCTGTCAGTCACTGGAGCAAATTATGAGAACGGATTGTGCAATTTATTTAGGAGTCATCATTAAAAAAGGGGATTATATCAGGAACGTACAATTTGCCAATGAATTAGAGGCTATACGGTCTCCAGGGCCACTCCAAAAGTTACCAATGAACTGTAATTTAAGATGCGACAGAAGAGCTGTCTCTGCTTGTATGTTTTTAGGAATACTTTTGAATAATGTATATTTACATAGAATGCTGTTGAATGAAGACAGAATGAATAGAATTCAACATTGAAAAGATAATTGGAGATAAACAATCCAAACTGCAGAGCTGTGGTTCCCTGCCATTTTTCAAGGAAGGAAGGAAATCTTCAGATTGTTTTTATACATCTAAAAAAGATTAAACAATGCAAACAGATTCTAGTCTCCAGACATCGCCAGTTCAACCTATTCAGAAAACATGGCTAGGAATTAGAAATTGAGTCTCTCTAGTCCTAGTTCACACTCTGATCACTATTCTACCATTTCTTTCATATCAATATTTGATATGAATAGTTCTTGAATAGTTAGTATAATTCTGCTCTGGGGAGTTTAATTAAAGTATTTCTATTGTACTTCCCGCATAGTGCCTTCAGGTTGCTCATAGGGGGGCAGGTAGGAACTAAACTGCATGATGTTTCAAAGCCTGAAGAGAGATTTCTGGGTCAATTAAACTTTATTTTTAATTATATGCCAGAAGTTCCAAAGAGAAAGAGAAAGGGAGAGAAGAAAAAAGAAACCACTCATAAAAGCACACATCTCTTATGTTCTGTACAAAACTAGGCAGTTAACAAAACAGTTAAGTTGCTAACATTTAAGCCACCCTCCCCCCCCCATAATAATTAAACACATATAAAGATTCCTAATAAACCTCCTGGGGAAAAAAAACCTAACCAACCTTACACATGTGGCTCAACCTGGCCAAACCCCTGAGGCCTCTTCAAGGCCCTATAGAGGCTAACAAGGCTAGAGCCACCTGAATCTTCGGGAGTGGGGATGTTGTTCCATAGGTCAGGCATTATTACAGAGAAGATTCATCTCCTTAGGCTCTCTAGATGACACCGTTTCACTGAAAGAATCTAAGTCATGCTTACCTTGCTAGATCTGGTGGGATTGGCAAAAATAATTGGAGACAGGCAGTCCAACAAATAACTTGTACCTGTGCCTTGTTGGGCTTTATAGGTAATTATTGGAACCTTGAATTGCACCTAGAAGCCTACTGGGAGCCAATGCACCTTGTGAAGCAGTGGTATTATGTGGGCATACCATTGTACACACTGTTGCATTCTGGAGCAGTTGCAGCTTCCAAATGCTCTTCAAGGGCAGCCTTATCTACATTAGTACATTGCAACAGTCCAACCAGGAGATGAGTAAGGCATTGGTGACTGTGAGCAGAGCCTCCTGATCCGGGAACATATGCAATTGACACACAAGGTGTACTTGTGCAAACACCCTCCTGGCCATAGTTGCCATCAGCTTCTTGAGCAGGAGCTGTGAGTCCAAGAGGCCCCCCAAACTATGCACCAATTCTAGGGAGTGCTATCCCATCTAGAGTCAAAAACGGAAATCTCCAGATCCAAGGCTCAAAACTCACAGCCATTCAGTCTTGTTATAGTTTGGCTAAAGCCTGTTCTTCCTCATCCGCTGGTAAAGAAACTTGATGGCATAACTTGGGTGGCCTGGGGAAGAGATGTACAACATTTTCACATTAATTATACTTAACTATATGCCAATGGATGACTCACCCAGCAGTTTCATGTATATCTTAAATAGGAGTAGAAAGAGGGTAGAGCCCTGAGACGCCCCATTTTGCAGGGGTCTATAGCCAGACCGCTCCACCCACTAACACCAACTGGAACTGGCCTTGAGTAGAACCACCAGAAAACCATAATCCCCACTCCCTGTAAAGAGGTCCAGAAGGACACCATGACTGATGGTATTGAAAGCTGCTGAGAGACAGGAGGGGTAGGAAGCATGCATCACCTTCATGTCAAGCTCTCTGGGATCCATGCATGTAGAAAGTGTACACAGGTATGATCTGATCCAAGGCCACCATTACCCTTTCATTCCAAGCAGCAACTAAGGGTGAACTGATCAAATAAGTCCTTCTGCCCTGCAGCCAGGAGTAGCCACAGAGAAATCCAAGGCTAACAGGAAATGATCTGACCATGACAAGTGACTAATGGAAATGTCCCCCAATCCCAGATCATATTGTTACTGCCCTGAGACAAAAACCAGATCTAGCGTGTGACCCCTACTATGAGCAGGGCCCTCAATTAGCCTAAAATCAGGTTTTGATAACCTACCACTTTGCCCTCTCATCTATAATTAAACCATGGATGAGGCAGAACTTATTATAGACCAACCCTGCAGTTCTCCTTCAGTTCTCCAGACTGTTGTATAATGAATAGAGAATGGGCATTCTTCCAACCTGGTAGTATCATTTTGTGTCTGTGTGTGTGTGATTATAAAACACACAATGGCCGTTTCTGCTGTCCTCTTGTAAGTTCATCTATCTATCTATCTATCTATCTATCTATCTATCTATCTATCTATCTATCTATCTATCTATCTATCTATCTATCTATCCATCCATCCATCCATCCATCCATCCATCCATCCATCCATCCATCCATCCATCAAATCTATATACTGCCTGACTCCCAACAACCCTTCATATACAGTATAATACCACTGATATATAATTCAAAAGAACATGATCATCTACAAAAACTAATAAATCTTCCAGAACAAAATTAATGTGTGAGGAAACCTCTATTGATCCAAAGCAGATCCATTATAACGAAAGACCACATTATATGAACCAATGTTGACGTTTGAGCACCACATGACAAGTTCTTGAAAAACCATGCTGATATGTCTATCATATCCAGTAAGTAATCCTTGTAAACATATTTGAACTGAATATAATCCTTATTGGACAAATATTTAAAGTCATTTACAGCACAACTAGCTTCTTCCAAAATGTTGTGACATAAAGCAATTAATATCACTCTATTTTATAACATCATCCTATATTTATTCTAAACTGAATCAAACGGTATGGAGTCTGTAGGGAAACTCCTACACTTTATATTAGAAATTCCCAGAATTTCTTCCAGGATGCAGATCTGTATTTTCAATACCCAGATGGAGAAAATGCAAGTATTTAATATAAATATAAAACTGATGCATGGAAAACAGATAAAGGAAAGGAAAGGAAAGGAAAGGAAAGGAAAGGAAAGGAAAGGAAAGGAAAGGAAAGGAAAGGAAAGGAATATATTATTGGGAGACAATTAGTAAAATGTCAATTCAGTATTATTGCTTTAACCCATAGCAAATTATGATAATTTTGGTGTTCAGAAGGTGAAAACACAAGGACTAATAATATAATTGTCTGTGGAGTCCCTGGTGCTCTCTGAGCTTGGTTGTTTGATTGCAGACATTTCATTTCCCCATTACAGTGGTACCTCGGGTCACGAACTTAATTCGTTCCGCGACTCTGGTCGCGACCCAAATTGGTCGCGTCCCGAATCAAATTTTCCCATAAGGTTCAATGTAATTACGGTTAATCCATTCTGAACCATATGTATTTTTTTTTAAACCACAAAAATATGAAACAAAATACAATACAGTGCAGTACGAAGAGAGAGAACGCTAACCTTGCTCGAGGCGACTTCTGGCGTGGAGGACAGGAAGGCGGGTGGGGAGGCAGTTGTTGCTTGGAGGGAGAGTCCCCCTCCCTACAGGAAGCCACGACCACGTGTCACGGAAGGGAAAATGGCTGTGGATCCTGTTCGTCACCCGATGCGGAGTTCGCGGACGGAAGCAAAATTTTGCGAACAGTGCTGTTTGTGACCCGAATTGGTCATGAACAGAAGCATTCATGACCTGAGGTACCACTGTATATAACATCAGCAGTGCTAGTGAGTGTGGAGTTTACTCCCTGTTTATATAATCAAAAAATGCTAGGGAATTCCTGGAAGTTTGGTACTCAGACACATCCGCCATCAATAGACACATAGAGATAAACCACATTTACACTCTATTCAAAAGAGACAATAAGAAAGCTAAGAAGGAAACAAAAAGACAAGAACATATCCTCTCCCACAACTTACCACCAGATAAGCAGGGATTAACACAGAAAAAGAATCAAGCAGAAAACAATGCCCTAATCAAGGAATTGCCCAGGAGAAAAGCACACCCCCACCAACACTGGCAGGGCAAGCTACTGTATATAAACAGGGAGGAAACCCCACACTCACTAGCACTGATGATGTTACCCACTCGGGTAGTGAAATGTCTGCAATCAAACAACCAAGCTCAGAGAGTGCCACAGTTCAGCCCTGAACCACATATATTTCCTTCTATTGATAATTATCTGTTTAGGGAATGAGTGTATCTACACCGTGCTGAATTAATTTAGGCAAAGTTCACATCCAAGTTTTTCAATAGCTTTCTCCATAGTCCCTTTGACTGTCTAAAAGAGAAAAGCCCTTTAAACAGTTATACAATAAAAAGCTTGGGGAAGAACCAAAGAGAGCTAAGAATCAGATCAGTCAAGAAGAGAGATAAATGGGCAAACAGGAAATGAAGTACAAGGCAACAAATTGATGTTGTAGCCCTAAAAACCAATATCTTTTTAAGTTCACAAGAAATAACCTTATCTAAAAATATTTTAACTTAAGCAAGATAGAGTTGCTGTTTGTCTACTGCAACTCTCTGGCAGATCCAGTGGTGTCCCTTGAGGCCTTACCCCATGAGAAGTGGTCCGTGACTTGGGGGTCCTCCTAGTCTCACAGCTATTGCAGGAAAGGCAGATGGAGGTCATGGCCAGGAAATCTTTTGCCCAGACATGACTGATGTGCCAGTTGTGGCCTTACCTGGGGCAGGAGGACCTTGCTACAGTGACTTATGATCTCATTACCACTCTTCGGGACTAAAACAATGCTTTCTACATGAAGTTTCCCTTGAAGACCGCTGGGAAATTGCTTTTTAGTGAGAAGGGAAGAGGTGGATGAGGCTATCAGCTTTAGTCTGTGCCACATTCAGCATTCTCTGCTAACAATAACAATAGCACCAGTCAGTTTTGGCACATTTGGGGGCAATATGCCAAAAGAACAACTAAACCCTAATTTTGCTCTAAGCATGCTCCTGCAGTTCTATGCAAACTATGATCTCTAATCCAAAAATTAAACTGGCGTGCAAGCCAACATACTATTGCCAAATAAGAAATTATATGCAATGCAATATATACAATATAT
This sequence comes from Python bivittatus, assembly GCF_059951505.1. Taxonomy (NCBI): domain Eukaryota; kingdom Metazoa; phylum Chordata; class Lepidosauria; order Squamata; family Pythonidae; genus Python; species Python bivittatus. Next base: position 32,271,322 of record NW_028277087.1, read on the forward strand.
TGTATATATATTGTATATATTGCAATCCCTTGCAAAGGGAACTCCATATTGCATTTGTGTCTTCAGTGTGACATGACCCATAATTGAAAATAGTTTTTTCTTCATTTGACTCATATAATGCAATTCTTTTCCCGTAAAATAAAATAAAGTTAATTGGGTTTTTTTTTCCTCCAAATGTAGCTATAGAAATTAAGGAACTAGATGGAAGAAAAAACAGTATCACATGGGAGAAAAGCCTGATTCAGTATCTACTCAAATAAACATTACATGACTGTGGCCAGAACTCCTGCCCCCTCTTTTCTTTCTAATGTACTTCAAGACTGCATTCACGTAACACATTTTGCTTGATTGCTGAGTTAAACCATTTTCTGGGTTTGCACATTCTACTGAACCATAAACTAATCAGCCAACAAATCCTCAAAACAAAAAGCAAGGTTAAAACTGTTCAAGCTTATATGTTTTATATGTTGCAAAGCCTTCACCTGATTTGGTTAAGCATGCTGTGTCTCCCAGTTCATGCAATTTGCATGTCTGAATTTATCTGTAACCCATTCATACCTTAAATGTATCACTACTACACAGAGAATCAGAGTTGGAAGATAGCTTGCTGGTTACCTAAGCTGGTGGTGATCTTTTCTTTTATGTGGAGCGCTGCAACATTATTGAAAGTTTTTACTGCATCACAACAGAAGCCAGGAGTCAACAACCAGATGAAAAGGGCGCCTATGCTTTCTGTTGTATAGTTGAGCCTCCCAGTTACGATTCACCAAACCTACATATTGAAAAAGTTGTGGGCCATTGCAAAAATTAGGGCAAAAATGCCAACATTTTGCAGATTTCAAGCAAGAATGCTGAAATCTCACAAGATTTGGCAATCTTAGCAAATTTTGAATAAATAATATAGAGTTTTATAACATATTAGAGAGAAATTATATTGCTGTTGTTAGCCAGAATCAATCCACTGCCAAATTGAAAGTTATGGATTGTAATTTTCCATGATGGTCCAGTGCAGGTGGGTGGATAATGTTTTTCATCTTCCCAGTCTAGGACTACAACTGGTCTAAAGTCACCCAACTGGCTTCCGTGCCTGAAGGAGGACTAGAGCCTGGTTCTCCCAGCACCTTAACCCCTGTACCACATTGCTTTTCCTCTCTCATTCTCTGTCTCTCCCCTACCCTCCCTCCCCTTCCCACCCCATGCCATGTGCTTAATCTTCATGGATTACCAGTGGTCATGCACCACAGGTAGGGAATTCCTAATTTCATGCAGAATACAGTTATGGCTTTATGGACTGATAGCTATCTAGCCTCTATTTATGGATCCCCAGTTCTCATTCAGAAAAGTTTTTGATAAGTCTATACATTAAAAGGGATGACTAATTTGGACATTTAAAGGTTACTCTGTGGACTTCTGAATATGACTGGAGCAGCAGCACTGGAGAAGTTGATTTTCCCCTTTCTATCACACTGCATTTCCATCTAATTCTTCCCATCTCCCAATTTTTATTACTCTCACAAGTGGGAAAAAATGTAGCATCAATGAGGTTAATAGTAAACCTGGCAGGGGGAGGCTTTTTATGTAAGAGTAATAATAAGGGGAAGATAAACAACCCTTCCTCCAGTCATCATGTGTCCAAGCTAAGGAGATGCCACTCTGGGGCTGTACACAAAATGTACTAAAGGTATTTCAACAACCTCAATTTATTTCTTCTTTCCATTCCCCCTTTTCTAAGGAAAGGACAAGGAAGAGCAGCATACACAAGAGAGAAAGACCATTAGCCAGCTGGTTAGATGGTTGATGGATGAGTAAGTGTCAGGAGAACCACATTCCATTTTTCTAAAGAACAAAACCATGTTTGGTGTTGAATTTGGGGACCCTTCAAGCTCTTGGTCTCTAGGCCTCTGCTCATTTATTCCATCCCTTGGGGCACCACTGGGTCTCCAGCCCTGCTTCTTCTTTAAAAATTAGAGCCCCCTGCAACGGTTTTCCAAGCACGCATGTATGCTTTAGTCCTTAGAGGCAGCTACATCTTGTGCTACTCATGTGGCAAGCAGCCCAGCTCTGATTGCACAGAATACTAAATGCTTCCACATGTGGTGCCTTCAGTCAAGGATGGCTGCAGAAGCATGACATACTGGTTTGCCTTCTGTTGTCCTTCCACTCACTGGAAGGGTAGGTACTCTCAATGGACCTGCCATTTGCTTGAGAGAATGAGTTACTGGCTTACTTCTCCTTCTATTTATTATACTGTGAAATGCTTTGTTTGTTTCTGTCTCCCCTTTCCTCTGCTTCTCAATTTGTGGGATTGGACTTCCAGACTATCCATTTGCTTCTAGTTTTCTAGATCCAGTGTGGTGTAGAATTTAACCTATTGGACTAAAATCTGGGCATCTCAGCTTCAAATCCCTCGACAACTGTGAAAGCTAATTGCTATGTGAGTAGTGACTGGGACAATTGTTATATCTCTGCCAATGTCCCTTGCAAAGTTGTGATAAGTAAAAATTGAAGGTGGGAGGCTCATATATATTGCCTTCAGCTCCTAGAGGAAGAATGGGATAGAAATCCAACACAGAAATAATAAATGATGTATGATCTACCCAGCCTGGTCAGCCAGAGCTATTTTGCTTAGAAAAACTACACCAAGGGTTTTGAGTTCACTAGAGTTCAATTAAACAGAAAAACAATTGGAATAAAAGAATTCTGTATCTAGGAAATGCTTTTGATGATCAGAACAGAATGGGATGCGGAAAAAAACACCCTCTAATTAAGCAGGTGACTGCATGAGCCCATCTATGGAGTTTTCTTGGCAACAGTTCAGAAGTGGTTTACAACTGCCTTCTGGGTTGCTTTCTGATTTCCCAGTCTAATCCACAACCCTGAGATTCCCTGGTAGTCTCTCATCCAAGTATGAGACAGGCCCACTCTTGCTTAGCTTTCAAATGCAGACCAGTTTCCTCCCAGACAAAAAACTACTCCTCTTACTTTAAGCCTACATTTGAACAAGATGATATATATGTGTGGAATAAGAGTCACTTTGGGCTGCTATTGTTAAATAATGGGGAATAAGACACTGGTGCTGACCTACTGCAAATTGCTCAAATATTTACCTTCTGATCTAAAATGTCAATAAGCATTTACTGTAGATGGCGCTATAAACACTCCATTCCTATGAGAAAATCCTATAATCATGTATCTCCATAAAAAAGTTTAAAGTGCTAGAATATGGGCTTAAGTGCTTAACTAAAAGTCTTCATGATTCTGAAAAGTTTATAAATGTATTCATTTCCAAATCCACATCTTTCAAACTTGTCATAGTTGAGCCACAGAAAATGGAGGGGAAAGGAGTAGAGGTGGGGGTTAATTTGGCCAAGAAGGGTATATTTGGTATGGTGCCTGGATCATTTAATTTCTTCTCTCCAAACACCACTTCAATGAGGTTCATTTTACCCCCACAAGTTATTCAATCCCTGTGGTGGAGAAAGTCAATGTTCTCTGATGTGGAATGGATAGGAAACCAGCTGCCAACATGGGTTTGTTTAAATAGAATATACATTAGAGCAGCGATCCCTTTGTAAACATCTGGACCCTGCAGATTTGGGGTAATCCCAAAATGAGTCCAAATCCATAAAAGTAAGAAAACCCAAACCTCTGTGACACATAGAGGCTCAGTCCCTTATGCTTCCTTTAAAAGGGGGGAGGAGGGAGTTACATTGCCTCTGATTGGCAAGGTGGTAGAACGTGGTGATACACGAAGCTGAATAATATCATGATCAAAGCATAAATAAGAACAATAAGATCAACATTATATTATTTATCACATATTATATAATATATATGGTACTTTCTCCATAGCTGTTTTTTTTCTAAGTATCAACAAATTGCTGTTGGTCTCCATCCAAGAAGCTCAGGATGGCCTGAAGTTTTTCCTAATTCCATATTTACACTTATAACAACCCTGGGAGGAATTTTACCTTGAAAATGGCCTAAAGTCATCCAGCAGATACCATGGTTGGAAAAAAAAAAACAATGGAAGTTCTCTCTCCTTGGTTGTAGTTCTTATACTGTAGCAAGGCTGGACAGATCAGGTAGTTGCCTAGGGCAGCAGATGTTAGGAAGTGTAAGTCTTGTAAAAATGCTGATCAACTGATAAATAAATCAATAGGAAGGGTTGGAGGCAATAGCTGTGTGCCGTATGGCGTTTCTAACATTTTTAAGCTAATCTGTTTCTTAAGTCGTACTGGAATGCGTTGTCCATCACAAGGGTCAAAGATTCAACCACCAATATATTTGGTTTTCACATATGGAATTAGAAAGGATGCCATGTTTTTCTTTCCCTTGGGAAGAAAAATGAAGAACTCTCTCTGGATGTACATTAGGCCTGTGAGACTGCAGTTCTGAGATCACTATCTAAAGGTAAACTCTTTCTTGAGTCAGATAGGACTGCTGATGTGAATATGTCCATGCAGTTTTCTTGGCAACCAAATGAAAGTTGATTGTTTAGCACTGTCTTCTGCGGTGGGTTTTTTTGGAGGGGGATTCTCTGTCTAATTTACAGCACTGGGTTTCCCATCCAAGTACTATCCAAGTCTGAGTTTGCTTAGCCTTTTGAGATCAACCAAGGTTGCCTAGATGCTGACTCAGAATAACAGAAATTGTTGCTTTTAAGGATATCTCAGTCCAGAAAAACATTTTCCCATATCGGAACAGGAATTTGTGCACAAATTCTTTCGCACACAAATTCAATCCATGTATACATTTATTTATACATTTATTTATTATGACATCTGAAATTGACACTGAACAGTGATTTGGGGTACAATTTTTTTTCAACTGGGCAGACTTCTTTTTTCAGCTTTTTTTTCCCTCTCTCTCTCTCTCTGACAGCCTTTCTCACTGTTTTAGTCTTCCTTCCTGCCCAATGGGCCGCTGTGGGAGAGATAGATTTCTCTTTTCATATGTCTGAACTGATTGCTTGAAAAGGATTTTTGAAATTAGATTGAGAGGCAGATGCAGCCCTGAGTATAAAGTATATGGTCTGAGCAACCTTTACAACTTTATAAAATAGGCTAGTATTATTGTTCTATTGCATAGAGATTGGCGGGGGGGGGGGGTGGGGGGGGAGAAGCAGGCTTGTTTCTACCATCTAGTGAGATTCAAGAAAGCATAAAATCAAGAACGTCCTAACTTATGTACACGCTTGCAGAACATGGTATGAAGAAACCATGGTATTTAGAATAATTCCATGCCACTGTAAAGTGTGTTCCAGCTCCTTAGTTCTTATCTTGCAAAGATTATGGTAGGTGTGGCCATGGAATAATACCAACTTGGCACAGAGGGCTGGACCATTTAATTTTTCTAACACATTGAAAACTTTTTTTTGCTCTCTCCAATTTTGTTTTGATTTTTTTAGAACTACAAAAATACTGCAAAACTGTTTGAGAATTACACAGATTGAGTAGGATCTCTGATATAACCAGCAGAGGAAGAGGAGCCTTCACTCTGACCCTAGTATGCACTCAGTGAAATCCATACAGAACAAAATCTGAGTATTATGGCAATATAATGTCTGCTATATGATATTGACCAAGAACCTTGGAGGAGCAGTGGGAAACTGAAATAGTGTTTTCCAAAGGGAAAGCATGAGGGGAAATTAGGGAATGAAAACTGTTGTAAATAGCGATGGAAATCTGTAGGACTAAATGACTTAGTCCTGATACACAAAATCGAATCCAGCAAGAATATTAACTCAGTGTGGCTCCACATCATTTAGAAAGCAATAATACAAAATATCATAGCCCTGTCCATACAATCACTCTGCTTCTATTTCTTTCCCCCAAAGGAAAAGTGAGCACATGATCTGTCAATCTATTATGCACTTTGGGTAATATAAGGCCCTAAGGCTTTATGAAGAGCTCTTTGCTTGGCTCAATTCGATAATTTATTCCAACTTTAAAAGAAAGAGATGCTCAGTTGCCTTTGATCATTGTACATGGTTACCTGATGTGCACAATGCCCATCTGACATGGTAAAGAAATTCAGGTATGAGCTTGATGACTGGGGCATCTTTTATCACAAGTAACACCTTTATGACAAGTCAGTATTGCATGGATGGGGAATCTGTGGACTTCTAAATGTTATTGGAATCCACGTCTTGTCACGTCCGCCCATCGTGACCTTTGGGAAGCGATGCTGGGAATTGGAGTCTAACAACATCCTGAAGACCAGTGGTGCATAAGTCCACATGCTACTTTGGCAATAAGAGAAGAGACAAAGACATGTAAAGAAAGCCTTGATGAAATTATTAGCTTTAAATCAGTTTTTCTGGAGATAAATCAGAAAATTATTCCCATTCAGTATTGAAATATGAGTCAGTTTGTTAGCTACACTGATAGGAGGAGAGGGGCCAGAATAAGCGATGAAGTAAAGGACTAAAGCTTTTCCTCTCTTTCCAGTTCTTGACTGAATAGAATATCCCCTCTACCACAGCAAAGAACAAAACAGAACTCTTGCAGAAACCTTGCATGATATTCTAAATCCATTTAGTTTGATGAAAAATTGCCAAGATTCCATTGTAATTTATTAAAGTAAACCTTGGTAAATGTTTTCCCACCCTGCTGTCAAGGAAAAAGAAATGATTTACAAAGTGTTTGTAAACCCAAGAATTTTCAAAAGCCATTTGGATGCCAAAGCAGAGCTATTAATCTTACGATTAGCGTCCTGAAAAATAGTATTTATGGTCTGATTAGCAAATATTTCTTAGCATTCTTTTTTTCTACAGAGACGGTCACATTAACACCCTGTCTTTTCATATTAAAAAGCATAACAGAATTATGCTTCTGTAAAACATACTATCAAAAGGGGCCAGTTGGCTCTTGCAGAAATAAAATTAATCTGGATTCTCTATAATTAAATCAAGGATGGTTACAAGAATATATACACAGATTTATATTTCCATGAAAATACTGTCACCACTGTGAATAAGAATCACATTCTTTGGAGTCATGGGATGAGAGAAGAGGGTGGTGCGGATTCAGCTGAGCATAGAGGCTATGTTTTTATAGCTCCATGCAATTGAGGAACTCTCATAAAAAAATTGGATGTGCATCTTTCTATTAAACCTGCACAACCTTTTCTGGGTCAGATGATGTACTTGCTCTCTAAACGATGGCCTGGGGGCTTCACTCCAAAAAGGGGGGGAGAAGGGCAAAACCTCAATTTGATTCATGTCATCTATCACTGTTAAATTAGTTATTATGATTACTTCCCAGGCCCGTGTTTCACAATTTCCCCCTTCTGTGACATACACAGTTACTATTCAGAAACACCTGGGGGTTGTTTCCCATTTGGGGTTGTATATCAGGCCTGCGAAGTGTTTTTACATGAACTAAATATTAGTCACAGACTGAACTTCCATCATCATCAAGAGTCCATGGGCTGCAAGGCTGCTGTTCTGATATTATTTCTCTACATGGGATAATCCTCATGTACTGAAATTAACGCTTTTTGTTAAGAGAAGGGAAGGGAATTTGTAGGGAAGATGCTCACACTGAAAAGTTTAAACCTACATAAACAAATCCATGCTGACATTTTCATCTTAAAGGTTTGCTTTGGGGAATAGCTTGCTTGGATTCCTTGCTTAAGTGTCTTGGAGCTGTAGTATATGCTCAGCAGGTGTTTGGTGCTTTGTATTTGTATTATGTAAAGGAGGAGTCTGTGGTCTTTGGATTGCATGTGCTCCTCTATGGGAGCTGTAGCGGGGCTCACTTGAATGTCTCTGGCAACAGTTTGGTCCTCCAAAATACAGCTGTAATTTCAAATATGTGTAATGCCCTTAGATTCTGTTAACGAAGAACTTGGATACTAACTATATTCACTGAAATGAAGATTTATTGATGACAGTCGTATTTATTTCCCAACTGAAATTGTTCTGGATTTCAGCCCTGAATTTCAGATGTCTTGCATCCATCTAGGCATGCAAAAAAGGGACACACTCCTGTTAGACTGAGTCAAAGTTCAAGGCTGCAGAAGAGATGATTCAAGCAGGGTAAACTGTCATTGATTATTAGTCATGATGGTGTTACGTTCAATCTCTAAGTTCAGAAGGCCAATTCTTGGAGTATAATTTGAAGTTCATGTTGTTAGAGGATAGTTATGTTCAACATGTCCTATCATAAAAACGCAGAGTGGTATTCAAAGACCAAAACAATACCTCCATTTCCAAACCCCTTTCAGAGTTCCAATATGTTATTGCAATTCAATAACTGGATAGAAAAGAAATGGCACAGGTCTTCAAGATACCACCCTATCACATACTGTTGACCTAACCACTCTGTGGTCCAATCACTCTGGATCTGGGAGGCAAATGTACAAGAGATTGTTCTTCAAATAATTATTCCTATGTTTTTATCTTTCCTATCCTTTATCTCTTTGTATTTAAACCAGGATATATTCCCAGCCTGCATCTCATATGGTCGCCTATTGAGGCTGTTTAAATTGAAGACATGTTGCCAAATAAATATACATCACTGTTGTTATTGTCATTATTGTTATTGTCATTATTGAAATATACTTGACCTGAAGTGCTCTCCACCCATCCTCAAGTTGCAAAAAATCTATACTGTGTTGTCTCATAAGCCACCTGACTTTCTTCCATAGTAAAGTCTGACAAAGCCTAACAAATTTTACACACCCTGTAAGCAGGGAAAACTACTGCTTTAAACAGTTAAGAATGTTAAAGTCTGTCTCACTCATGGGCTGGCAACATCAAAGCAATTGTTGCGGGGTGTTGTTCTTGGAATCCAACCAGACAAATTCCAGCAATCAAAGGCTTTTTTATGAACATTTTTTCTTTATTTGTGACATAACTCAGAAATAGAAAAATTTTAGTTTCCCTTACAACCATGTAAGGCTAATCATGTAAAATGGATAAACCTTCCTGTTTCTGCTACATTTGACTTGCAATAAATCAGAAAATAATTTTATGATTTAATTGCTTCTACCATCCAGAGATTAACTAGCTTCCTGCTTTCGAATAGTACAGTTTTGATTATTATTATAGTAAATGTGGCTATTCTAGAATGTGGTTATGTGCATAGCTACAGCTAGATCCCTCACTTAGAGTTAATCGAGGACACTGATTATACTTAGCTGGCAATTTCTCATGGCTAGCAGAACACTGGTCTTCAGTTTTCACATCCCCTGGAATTCTGTGATGGATAGATATGGCTGTTGAAGTCATATCATGGAACTCTGGTGAACGTCCTTCACCCAGAACTCCCTTCAGTCCACTCTGGAATTTTCAGATCTTCAGCAGCCAAAAATGCCTAATTCCAACTTAGTTTGCCACCATTATCCTCTTTTCCATCTCTCCAACTTCAACATTTCTCTTCCTGCCAGCTCATCAGCATGTTTTCACCTTCTTTACACACACACACACACACACACACACACACACACACAGAGTATCAGTGTGAGAAACTCTGTATGTATGAAAACACTTTATTTTTTCTAGCTCAGCATTTTCCCAGACATGTTTGCCATCCTCCAAGTACAATTTGTCTGTTTGGAGATCATGTAACAGTGCTTAGCTGCTCCATTCAGCCAGACTTAGAACTGACAATGATGATATCAAAGAGGTGTATGGCTTCTGCCTTTCAGGATCAACATCAACAGTAAAGGAGCAAGCAGTCAAAAAATATGCCACAGACCAGCACTTGTAGAGCAGCCACAAAGGCCTTGGAAAAAATATTCAAATACTGTGATGTGTCTATATCTACAAAGATCAGAATCATGCAAGCCATGGTATTTCCTGTGACACTGTAATGGTGTGTGGAAATTACCTTGGGAGACAGGGAAGAGCCACAGCCAGGAGAACACTTGGACAAGAGGCAGCTTAGCCCGCAAAAGGAATGTGGGCATGGCAAACATCTTAGAAGGACTCTCCCTAGTTTCTTGGGCTATAAAGGTGACGAGGGAGAAATGTACTTGCAGACTTGTAAGATTGATGTCAGCCTAGCAAGGTAGTCCAGACAGGAACCATGATCAGATGGACTAATTCTATTTTATTGTAATGTTACATTAACAGAATCTTGTATGGGGTTGCTGTTGGAAGAGCTGAAGGATCAGGTTAGGGACAGATCACCATGGAGATCTATGTGGTCGCTAAGAGTCGAGAATGACTTGATGACACGTAATCAATCATCAATCTATCAAAGTAATGTAATGGGGACATAGCAGCAAAAAGCTTCTAACCCCAATAAGTTTTCTGGATCAACAATGATATACTGTAACTACAACCTCAGAATTCTTTGGACTGAAACCTTCAGTACAACTTAATCCACAATTGTAAAACGCATGAAGTAGTCCATGCACTTAAATGTAATGGCTTTGTTTTATGACAGACACCCTTTCCTGCTTCTTTCTCACACAAAATTTTGTTGTTTCATGTCAGTCTTCTCTTCCTCAATAAAAGATTCATGGACAAGAAATAATTTCCATTTGCATACAGCCAATTCTTTAAGAAATCAATGTACATGGTTTCCTTATCTAGATTCCCCTGTTTTATTCTTTCAACAATCCTGTTATGGTAAATACAGAGCAAGACTGAGAGGCAACATTGAGACAGGACAGACAAGCTGAGGTATTCTGCTGCTCCAAGGAATTTCCTGCCCATAAGGTTTTAAGTAGTTATAGTCCAGTGAAATGGACTGAGCTCATTTATTCCCCATGCAGCTCAGGGACAAAGTAACCAGTTATGGTATTCAGAAACCATTGTCTGCCGGAAAAAGCCACATCAGCTCTCAGGTCTGCTCCCTGTACAGCCTGTCTCAGTGTATAGTACCTCATTTTAGGATTAGCTCTGAACTAAGGGAAATAGTTAAAGAAATGGGGTATCTGCAATCTAAAGTGATGACTCATTTTACAGCCTCAACACATGATCACTTCATTCTTGTGTTGGTCAGTCTAGGGCCTGCAAGTGTTGCATGAACTGAACAAGAGCACTGAAATCACATGCTGCTTGCAGGCTCTGATACTAAGGCTAAGTCTGAATGTACACCAACAAACACAAATGGTGAAGTAGCCTGTAGTCCAAATAACTAAGCAGTACATGTACAATTTCTAAACAGGTGGCTGTGCTAGTCTATGGCACACAAAAAAAAAAAGCCACAACCCCCCCCAAGAATTTGTGATTTCTCAAAGAGTAGCATATAAACTTCAGCGGATTGCAATCTGCTTCATTGCAGGCTTTAACAAAGGCCCAAGAGTGTAATCCGGCCCAGGAAGCTTTTGAACTGCCATGTTGGGCAGCGGTGTGGAAGACAATTATTTATTTAAAGCACTTATATACTGCTTTTAAAAAAATATCTTGAAGTGGTTTGCAATCAAAGTTTATACATAGTAAAAAAGGAACAGTGTTAAAGCAATTAATACAAAGCAATACCTTATGATGTGTGAGTTAAATTGAAAAAATAAACAGAACAGAATAATTGTCCTCTTATACCCAGAGTTATTGTTGAGCTGGGCAGCCATAGACATTGTTTTAAAAAATAGATCTTGATTATTTACCCAGGGAAGGCAGATCTAAGACTAAAAGATGCAACAGTGAGCACTCTTTCATATCAAGAGGGAAGAGGGAGAGCATTCCAGCAAACAGGTGCCATCACCAGCTGAGTTCTCCCTGTTCAGGACTAGGGTAGGAACAAGCTAGGTATTGGTACCAGAGGGGGCATACAGAAATGCGCCAGAGTTAGGAAAATATTCAGCAGCAAAGTTTCACCTTAAACAGAAAGCCTTTCTATAGCCTTTGTTATTCAGATGGACCTAATAGTCTGAGAATAGTTTTGCAGCCCAAGGTGATATCCCATCCACAGTTATTTGATAGATACCAATGGGGCAGCACTGAAAGTTTGCTCTCTCTCTCTTATTTATATATATATATATATATATATATATATACACACACACACACACACACATACACATACACATACACATGTATGTATGTATGTATATGTATGTATATATATAAAAGCTATCAAATAAGTATACAAATAATCAAACAGTAAAATCATAGAAAAAATGGAACGTTGACAGTGGCAATTTCTTAGGTCAGTGTTGTGCAAACTTGGCCACTTTAAGATGAGTGGACTTCAACTCCCAGAATTCCCCAGCCAGCCATGCTGGGTTGAAGTCCACTCATCTTAAAGTGGCCAAGTTTGGACAACACTGTCTTAGGTTATGCCCTGGGTAGCAAAACAATCTTGGCTATGAATAGAGGGAACTCTAAATCAATGTTTTTTAAACTTGGCAACTTTAAGATATGCAGACTTCAACTTGAAGTCCACACATCTTGAAGTTGCCAAGTTCGAAAAACACTGCTCTAAATGATGAATAAATAATCCTGCTGAGTTAAATGTCTTTTGTTCAGAGCAGACTAATAATAAGGAAAGCACTTCAAGGACTAGTTCTTCCTCCCTTTCTCCTGCAGGAACCATTACCTTAAATCCTGCCTTCTGATCTGAAAAAAAATATTTGCTGGCTAGGATTTCATTTATTTCTAAATTAGGCTTCTTAGCCCTGGCTGCCACAGCCACACATTTTCTTCCTCTGAGTAAGGCTTCTCAGAAATCAGTTCTTCTGAGTTTGAGCTGTGGGCTACTTTATGAGAGACTCATTCCCAAATAATAACATTTTAAGTGTTACTGGCTCTGTACCACATAGCTGTTTTTAATTCACTTGGATTGTCTGAGGAACCAGACAAAAATTGTGTAGCATGGTATGTTAATCCAATAGAAGAGAATATATGTAGCTCAGGGTTGAACTGTGGAGTCCTTGGGGTTCTCTGAGCTTGGTTGTTTGCTTGCAGACGTTTCATTACCCAACTAGGTAACATTATCAGTGCTACTGAGTGTGGGGTTGGCTCCCTGTTTATATACAGTAGCTTGCCCTGCCAGTGCTGGTGTGGGTGTGGTTTTCTCCTTGGAGAATTTAGATCCTTTAGTCCATTCCAAGCTGGTGATGGCTTTATTGATCACAACAATTATTTTACTTTATGTTCTATAGCCAAAATACATGGACCGAAATGAACAATCTTTTTAAATGGAAGAAATAGGCATTTTCTTCACACACAGGCCAAGTTATTATATTATCAAGCCTCTCTCTTCCATTGCATGTATAATCTCTCACAAATATAGAATTTCCTAGCTGCTGTTGCTTCCTTTTCTAAATCAGAATATAATGGCATGCATTTGATCAGTGGACCTGCTCAGGTGAAATATCAGTATAACATTTCATATACTTAATCTTATGTGGAATTTTATTTTCCATATGAAACAATCAGCAATTGATTATCATTTTACTGCTTTTTGAAATCATAGGTTTCAGTCTGAAAATTCATTTGTATGTCACTTTGCAGTATTAGAAAATTGATTTCCTAACCCTCTCAATGCCAAACAGATGATACATTGTTATATGGAGCTGACGTTACACCTAATATCCTCATATGAAAGAATGAAAGGCATTCAAGTCTTTTCCACTTCATTTGGTTAAAGCTTTTAAAAAATACTACATTTTTTACAAGCCGAACTGCAGATTTTATTGCTCCATATCACATGTGCATTGGAAACCGTCTATGCTGCATGCTTTTCAAAGTATTAAAATGGACAATAAAATGTTTTTAAAGGAATTCTTACTATATTTGGCTTTGCACAATAAAAGGCCCCAGTAAGCAAAGCTTAATGTCATTAACATTTTGTGGTTTTTATGCAATTTGTAATCCAAATAACTTTGGTATTATAGAAGAAGGGAAGGATGCTAAAACAATAAAAAGAATGAATAAATGGAGCCAGCATTCCAATTGTCTGGAAAGGAAAATGATTTGGGGTTACACATATGTGTAGGGATGGTTTCTCATACAAAAATATTCACTTTTAAAGTAGACTTAAGCATTCATTGGACAAATTACAGTGAAGGGTAACATGTCAAAGAAACTGTCAGCTGGGCTACAGCTACATTCCAATGGGTGTCTACTAGTGAATAAACCCCATGAATGGACAGTGGGTTTGGTTTCTCCAAGTTTCAAATGTAGAATTATGCATGGAGAAAGGGGAAGAGGACCACATAGCTTTCTCTCTCCTCAGCGTAGTAGCTCCATCATCTCAAAAGCCACACATTCTGGGCACACATTGCAAAAGAATTAGACACAGCACATATAGAGATGCTGCCTTGGCAAACCCCCCCCCTCCCCCCCCACACACCTCATTTTCTCTAAGGCCATCACACCACAGAAGATCAGGTATCAGCTCAGCCAGGAAGTTTTAAAGATACAGCAATTATTTTATTCTAGAAACAGTGGAATTCAGTGTCTGTATGTATAGTTCAGTGTTTGGAAGTACATCAAACATACAGCTGAACTATTTCACAGCATCTATGAAAATTGCTTATATTCGTTAGAACAGGTCTCAGATCAGGTCTCTGAGAACTGGTTTTTGAATGCATGCTTCTGTATTAATTGAGGTCATTAGGTTTCATAGAACTGTTATTAGAACGATTACTGTAATTTAATTTTTATTTAGTGTCAGTTGTTTTACAAGTCTGCAGATTTTTCGTGATGTTTTGAGCTTACTTTACTGTTACAAGGTGATATTAACACTGGTTTGGTTTCTGGTTACACATCCCTTTATTACTCTGTTGTCTTCTGCTACCCATGCTTTCAGAACTAAAAAAAAGCCCCATGAGGACAGTTCCCACATGAAATCTTCCCTCCCTAAGATTTTGGTGTAACATGGGAAATCAGGGGAGCTGCACGCTCTGGAGAGTTGATTGTACAAGGAAAGAATAGACACTCACATACGTCCATTGGCTACCTCACAAATTATGGGTACATGCAACCCCTTCCTATTTTACCCTCATGAATTTCATCCAATTCAGTTCTCTCTGGGGGAAAAACTGAAAGCAACTTATCTTCATTAAATTGTCAAAGAAATTATCAAAGAAAGCAGCATAAAATTTCAGCACAGCATTTATAAGAACAAAGAAAATATGTTGGTAAATTATTGTGAAGTGGGTTTTGCTTAGAAGATTCAGACTAGCTCATTTTAGTAGGAAGGAATTAACTTTTAATATTCAACCATTCTGTATTTTATTCTAGGCAGTCACATTTCCTGTAAGGTGAATTAACTACTAATGTGTAAAATAATGTGGTCATCTATTCTTCCCTGGATAAGCATCTGGGAATAGTCAAGCCACCCCCTAAATGCTTGCATTGGCCCATTTTTTTGGGGGAAAAGGAATGTTCCTGGGAACAATGAAACACTGTGGGAACAGACCACTTTGTTTTGCTAAAAACTAGGATTAACCTTTTGTTTACTACGAAGAATTGGAAAAATGTGTGATGTTTTAGTTTCTCAGTATACTTGGTAGGCTATTACACAGTGTGGCATAAGCAAAATGGCAACAAGAGTCCCCCAGGCTTCTAATCCAAGGCGGTTACAATTTAGTAATGGGAAGTGTAGAAAAGAAGAGAATGGAAAGGAAGTCAGAGTCAAAAATAACGGAGAAAAAGGAGAGAGAAAAGCAACAATGGGCGAATGTGAATCAGGATGAAATTCTGTGATCTTCAGAAGCCATAAAATATTGCAGATTGTCTCCTTCGGGAGTGGAGGAGACCCACTGCAAAACTCCTCCGTGGACAAGGTGGCTATTTGGTTGGCAGAATCTCTCTGATGAAAAGTACCAAAAAGGGGCATTCCTGAGGTGTGCTGAGGGTGAACTGAAGCACATGTTGGATCCACCAGAACAAAAGTCTCCTCCTTCTCTAGATACTTCCTCAGTGAAGAAACTGCCACTGCTAACAACAACAACAACAACAACACATTTATATAAGACCAAAATATCAGAATAACAAAGCATAAATATAATTTAAGCATTTGACATAAGACAAAGTTTAACAAATAAAATAAATTGATTACATAAAACATTTAAAATATCAAACATATTAATTAATTTGTAAAGACCTTGTTTTGACATCCATAGTTAAAAATGTGGCTGTTGCCATTGTTATACTTCAAAAGATTCCCATCTCTCAAAGATGTTGTCCCTTTAATGGTATTGACCTTGAACTGTGGATTATAATTTATTGCATTTTGAGTTTTACAAGAGTTTTTGTAAGAATATTACCTGTCCTATTTTAAAACCAAGACAGGGAAGAGATATTTCTGAATATGTCATTGCTATTTCTCCTACAGCTGATGTGGCTGGTCTAAGCTGATCATAGATTATTAATGGAATTTCTTCTTTCATGGATTCTCCTCCCTTTGCCAGCCATTGAAAGATTGCCCTGTAAAAACTTTCATGTATCTAATTTCCTTTGGAGAGGGATTTGAAGAAGACAGAGAAGTGGGAGGGCAAAAGATTCAGAAGGCCATTCAAGAATTTGAAAGAATTATGCTATATATAGGAGGCATACTTGAACCTGTTGATCTTCATAGTTTTAAATAAGTCTAAATACATTTTGGGTTAATTTCATGTGTGATTTCAATAAAATCAAAATAGGATAGCATCCTACAGCACCTTGTAGAAAAATAATGGAAAGAAAGAAAGAAAGAAAGAAAGAAAGAAAGAAAGAAAGAAAGAAAGAAAGAAAGAAAGTAAGTTAGTTCATATTTGGAACTCTCCTTACACTAACCGTCACAGCCACAATATTTGTCTGCAAATGCTGTTTCAGTTGCAGAGTTCAGGTTACTAATTTTCCAGTTCTTTTTACTAGTTCAGTCCAAGAATTATTTTAGTTTCATAAGTTAATAAAAAAGGAACTCAAGTACTTTTAATAAGGGAGCAAGTGAAGCCAGAAAATGTTGGGACAGCAGATCAGGAAAATTATCAGTCTGAGTGTGTAGGATTGCCAAATCCAATGAGGAAAATAAAACTTGAAGCTCCAAGCTACTACACTCCTCGGGAACCCTCAGTGATTCCTGAGCAAGAATTATTCAAATTCAATTTGGTGCCTTCTGCTTTCAATACACACTACCAGGAGCAGTTTTAAATAACAGGCTTGAAGTAGGCATTCAAACCAGACTGAGATGTAATTCACACACATCAAAACAAAAAAGGAAAGATCAGTTACCACAGGGGAGTGAGGAAGAAAGGCTGAAATGTATTTGTGTGCAATGTTCAGATGCTATGATTGAAAGAAAATATTTATAGGAATTGAGTTTGCATTTCCACACAAACATTTCTCATTTGATCTGAATGAAATTGGAGGTACAAAAACACACACAAAATTAATCACTAGTTGTTAACATTTCACAACTGAATTGTGCCCCAAGTTCAGTTTTATTCCTTTGTTCCAGTAGTTGAACTTCTTACTGTAAGGATGATATTAGAACTGTCACCTACAGTTGCCATGGGAAGCTTGTGCTATGTACACCTTCATCTTTAATCTAAAGTGACCTTCCCCAGTGGATCATCTAGATATTTTGGAACTGTAATTTCCAGAGTTGTCTATGTCTGATGAAGAATAACACGTTGGGGGAGACTGACATACAGTAGATAATTACTGAACTAGATGGATCTTTGGTCTGATTCTGTGTATTGCTGCTTTTTATATATCAGTTCCAAAGCACAGCCCACTTTTCTTCCTCTTTCATATAGACTAGTGTTTCTCAACCTCAGCAACTTGAAGATGTCTGGACTTCAACTCCTAGAATTCCCCAGCCAGCATGCTGGGGGAAATTTAGAGTTATGACTTTCAAGGTTTTTTTTTTTCCCCTCCCTAATTTGGTTCTCAGAGTGCCCCAAATGCTGGGTTTTTAAATCTAAGTTTTCATTCAAGGGATAGATGGAGGCAAAGTAGTTTTTAAGCAAAGGATGAGTGGCAAATAGACCTGAGCTTGATATCTGCCATAAAGAAGTTTAGAAATTTCTTTCAGGAAAAGAAGGATGGTATTCCAAGAAAACTGATATATTTTGCTAACCAACAGAAGAAAGCTGTCAGCTTACCATCAGGCCTTTTGGAAGACAAGTTCTGAAAAATTCCCACCTTAAAGTCATGCCAGCCTCACAGGTCCAAAGCAATTGAGATGGTTGGTCATGAGTTCTTGCACTGCTCCCTGAATGATTCTCAACCTAGAGGATTCTCATACCCTTGATTCAAAGACATAGGTCAAAGATTGTGGAAGAGTAGCAAGTACCCTTTCTAGAGGTGTGGGTAGATGGGGTGTCAAGATAGTTGCTGTGACCATGTAGTCAACCACAAGAAGCATTGTGTCACAAACCACCACCTTTGATTTTTTTGACCCACTCAAAGTCATCCCTATCCCCTTTGGCCCTTGGATCAGCATGATAGAATTATCAATCAAAATGCTATTTTATTTACCCAGTTTGTCAGCATATGTTTGGTGCTTAAAGGGAATAACTTCTTTTATCCTATTGAAGATTGCTTTGGTTAAAGTGCTATTTTTTCTCTTGTTTTGGTTTGTACCTTAACCATTTCATTTGCTGGTCTTTATCTCAATTACAAATAAAGTAAATTGTTGTAAACTATTCTGTAAAATCTTGAAATATTTTGTGGGGTGTCATGAAAATAGACATTAGCAAATGTGTATAACATATGGAATAAATGTTTCAAATTTCACATAAGGAAAGCAATAGCTGTAGACTCTCAAGGGCTGCACTTTTAGCTGAAAATCATGCAGCAAAAATTTCTTATTTCTCTTCAGTCAAAGATTAAGCAGAGCATCCTTGCATTATGACTGCTACTGATAGGGCAAAATATCCTTTTTTTTTCAAGACCAGAAATATTGACTGTACTTTTAGAATATCTGCTTACACATCACTAAAATAGAAAGAAATGCTACATCAGAAAGGAGGACAAAAAAGATGTAAAGAGGTTTACAAAACGTTTGCATATGTTATAGAGTAATTTTAATGCAAAATCCAGTACATCCCACCATAGTGGAAAAGACCATGGTGCGGAGACAGAGTTCCCGCTCTGCTTCTGCCCAGGTACATCATCTAGATGGGCAACATCACGGTCTTTGTTCTTCTTCCCAATAGTTCCTAATCTCTAGCAAAATTCAGAGTTGACAGCCCTTAAGAGAGAGGACCTTATTATATGTACTTCATTTTCACTCCATGTTAATGGAGTCAATGCAAGTATACTTCAGAATGTCTTTTTAAAGAGAAACAATGTCTTTTCATGGGCATACGCATATAGAAAAGTGCATATATACAAAAGCAATGAAGTCAAAATTAATATGTTGAACTGCCAATATGCTCAACATCAAATAAATGTTTTCTTAGGAAAGTGAAATTATGCAAGGGAATACTATCCTTGCATTGAATGTAACTGTTTACATTGTTTAAAATTGCTTATGTTTTAGGAAATATTCTGTTTCAAAATCCCTGCTTCCTACCCTGTGCAAAATATTTTATGACTTCAATGTATCTGCAAGGTCTGAGGACTCTTTCTCGTTATTTTATATGCTAAAACTGTGAGAATAATCTGCAAAATAATGATAGACATGACAGGAGCACCTTCTTACCTGTGATTTCACATACAATTACATGCTTTTGGTGTCAAAAATAAATGAAAATACATGTTCTAAAAGTCAGGTGGTAGAAAAGATATTTAGCACTTATGACAAGTTTTCCTAACCTTTTACCTTCTAGAAAGGCTAGATTACAACTTTAGATCATAGAGACAACTGGATTGGAGAATGCTAGAATGCTAATGCATGCTATTGCAAATACTTTGAGTCAAAGAGCAGCAAAGCTTTGTAGCTAAGAAGAGTAAAAAAAAGTAAACACCAATTCTTACTGTAAACACAATCAACCTATTTTGACCTAAAGACTGGAATTGGGAGTTTTTTTATGGCAACTTTCAACTTAGATTCCCACAGACCAGTCCACACAACTTTAATATAACAGATACAAAAGATCAATTGTTGTCAGCTGTATAAAGTTTTTATTTTTATTTATTTTAATTATTAGATTTGTTAAGACTGCTCAACTCCACAAAGACTCTGGACAGCATATAAAATATCAGATATGTAATTAAAACACACTTCAAAACATATCAAAACTTAGTTGCCTGAATGAGACAACAATATTCAAAAAAACAGGACAGGGTCTCTGCAAGCACCCTAACCCAGAACTGGGAGCATAGCCAGGTCTTAAGGGACTTCTGGAACCCTTGGAGAATGGGAGCCATACATCTCTCAGGGTGGGATGCTGTTCCAGCAGGCAGAGGCTGCGATAGAGAAGGCATGCTTCCTCTGTCCCACAAGTTGACATTTAATTGAGTGACCTGGAATATACCCACTCTGCCTGAGCATACTGGGCAGGCAGAAACAACTGGAGACAGCTGGTCCCTTAGACAACCAAGCCCAATGCCATGAAGGGCTTTATAGGTGACAACCAGCACTTTGAATGTACCAGAAGTCAACTGGTAACCAATGCAGATCATGTAACAGTGATGACATATGGGCATAACAAGAGCTGTAACTTCTGGATGGTCTTCAAGGTCAGTCCCATGAAAAGCGTATTGCAATAGGTCAATAGTAAGGTGATCATGGTGTGAGTGACTGTCTGAGGGGCCTCTTGGCCAAGGAAAGGACAGACCTGGAACATAAGATGAACCTGTGCAAAGGGCCTCCTGGCCCAGCTGCCATCTGCAGTGAGTCCAGAAGGACCCCCAAATTGTACATGAGTCTTGAAAGAGGAAGTGCAAACTCATGCAAGACCAATGGTGGAAACATCCCTGACCCGGAAGCCCAATCAGCCACAGCCACTCAGTCTTGCCAGGATTGAACCAAAGTCTCTTCTTCCCCATCCAGACTTGAATAGACTCTAGACACTGGGCCAATACATTGACAGCTTCACCTGCACGGCCTGTGGTTGTGATGTACAATTGGGTGTTATCAGCATACTGATGATACCGAACCCTGAACTGATGGATGACCTCACCCAGCAGTTTCATGTAGGTGTTAAACAGGAGGGGTGAGACTGTTGAACCCTGAGGCACCTCACAAGTGATAGACTCAGTTACTGTGGCAATGGGTGCACCATTAGAGTCTGAAGGATGAGGTTGGGGATAGAGTTTGCTGGAAAAATTCTATCTATGTGGTCATTAAGAGTCAACACTGCATTGATGACACGTAATCATTACTGATTAGTTTAAGTGATAGGTTGAGGCACTTTCAGTTGTTATAAAAGGGATTAAAACCAATCTTGTGTTTCCTGTTCCCATGCACAGTTTGAGAAATACATGAGAGACTGAAAAAAAAAAAATAGAAATTTCACTTAGACTTTAAGGCATATCTTAAAAGGAACTTCAAATTTATTTTATTTCATTTTAATTAGATATTCTAATCTTAAGTGGGATTTTTTTTCCTAGTAAACTTTAAGCTACCAAACTTAAAAATTTGCTTCCCTTCCTTTGTAAGGATGACCAGTGAAAAAAGTATTTTTTAAAAATGCACGTTTTAATGTTCAGTGAAGCAAATGTTTAACAGCTGTAATTTGAAATATGGAAAAATAAATGAAAGGCATAGTTAGGATTTATAGAGTTGAGAATTAAGGACCTCTTGGAAAATATAACTTTGATGAACAGAAACTATTCTGCTAATGCACACATTTTGTTTAATCGATACTTAAAATAATATTAACTTTAACCCCCTGACTATAATCTGGAACTATATACACATTAAAGTTTTTTTTAATAGACGAACCATCTGAAAAAGTAATACGGATGAAAAATATATATTTTTATGATCAGTTAAAACTAACTGTGAATAGTTAACTAGCAAATATCTTCATTACAAAAGTAATGGAACTATACAGAAGTGTGGAAACGATGTATAGATGGTTTTCCATTCTACAATTTTGTGAAGGAGTAGTTTTACAGATGTGATGCTGAGACTTGCATATTTGACCATTCACTGAGAAACATATATCAAAAGCTAGACTGAAAGGAATGGCTATTCTGCTGATGTGTTATTAATTTATATATTACTTTTGGTCTGCAAAGTTTTACCGAATCACTTCTTCCTGTTCTTCTTCCTCTCCTTCTCCTGCCTGAACTGTCTCCATTTTAAAAATTCTGTCTGGAGATTAAAGAGCAAAACAGTTACAGTCTGGCAATACAAAAGACAAAGGAACAGGAACTATACAGTTTTTTTTTTAAAAAAAACTTCATCTGCATCATCTGATATTGACAGATGGACCTTCCTCTGTTTAAGTATACATGCACACATTATCTAGAATATTTAATGTTTTTTTTATGGAAGGTACTTCTTCTTAGGCTGTTCTTCCTCTTGCTACTGTAGTCTTTCTGGAAGGCGAGGGGTACCATCTGCCAGGGTTATGGCTGATGGAAGTCCCAGGACAGCTGGCAGTTACAATGGAGGGCTATTTCTGGCAAGGAATGGGTTCTGTCAAACATCTTGCAGATGCTCCTTTTCTAGTCCATGCATAGGGCCAACTTCGTCTTGCAGTGATGTTCCTAAGAACATAATAATGACCCTGCTGGATCAGGCCAAATCCCATCCTAGATAAGTATTTTATTTCTCACAATGCCTTTGAGGTGCTCTTAAGCTGGAGGGAGGCTACGTTATTTAGTGCTTTGGAGATGAAGGGGACAATGTACACGAGGGCACTCACACAGCATCTGTCAACAGCTCTAAAACAATAGCATCTTTTCCTGGGATTGCATGGCTGTCTTTGATAGTTGCAGCATGATCCTGGGAAAATACATTTTACAGTTTAAGGCTGTGCAGACAAATGTTATGTGAGTGTCCAAAGCATCTTTGTCCCTTCCAAACTGAAGTGTTACACAGCCCTAATGGAAACATATCCCTCATTGCAATTGGCATCTGGAGGTATGGTTCCCTACTCAGGATATAACATTGACTCTTCAGGACTAATAGAAACTTGTCCTCCATGAATTTATCCAATCCCTTGCTAAGCCTTCTAGATTAGTATGCCTTGGAGTAATAAATGCCATAGCTTATTAATTATGTATTGTAGCACTTTCATTTGTCTGTTCCAAGTCTTCTGGTCATGTTTAAAACACTAATTTAAAACAGTAAGTCATGGACTTAGTGTTTAGAGAGAGGAAAACTTATCCCTGCCTACTTTCTCCATACTATGTGGGATTTTTTATACCCTGAACATGCCCCAGATCAATGAAACAGCCCCAAATTTCATATTTAAGGTGTTTAGTTTCCCTCTTCAGTATAATTTCCAGCAGTAGTGTGTCTTTTTCAATCCCAATGACCAAAACTATAAACAGTATTCCAGATGCAGACTAGGACAGATTTGTATACGGGCACAACAATGTTGGCAGTTTTCATTTGCCTAAAAATACATTCTTTTCCTAATGGCCCCTGGCAAAGAATTTATCTTTTTCATAGCTGTTGCACCTTGACATCTTCATTGATCTATCCACTATGACCCCAAGTTCTTTTTCTTAGTTCAAGCCTCATCAGTGTATATGTGACATTAAGGTGGTTGATGGGGGGCATAGTTGTTTTGCCCCAACATAGATCCCTGTACACTAATTTAAACTGAACTGTATTTGTCATTTGGTCAAATGCATCAGTATAAAAAGATTCTTCTCAAGCTCTTTACAATCACTTCTGGTTTTTGCTACCCTCAATAGTGTAGTATCAGCCCACTGCTTACCTCTAAGTCATCAAGGTAATTTATTAATAAGTTAAAAATCCTAACAAAGATCCTTGAGGGCTCCCACTTCATATTACCCTGTTGACAAACTTGATTTGATTCTTACTCTTCATTTTCTGTTTTTTATCCAGTTAACAATCAATAAAAGAGCAAGTGTTTTTTATCCCTTGATTACCACGTTTAATTTAGAGCCTTTGAGATAGATCTTTATGAAAGGCTTTTTGAAAGTTCAAATACAGAACTTCATGAGTGTCATCTCCATTCGCTTACCTGCTGATACTCTGAAAAACAAAATGAAACCAACCCTCTGAAAGGTATGTGGGGAGCATTTATCTTCACAGTATCCATACTACTTTCTCTTCAGGGAAGTTTGTTCCTCTATAGGCTTAGGTTCCCCCCACCCCCCCTGCATTTGATTACCATTTTGACCCATCTGCCCAAAAGAGATATTAAGGTGACTGGCCTATAATTTTCTATTCTCCTTCCAATGTCTTTTTAAAAATTGGTCTCATATTGGCTTCCTTCTGATGTTCTGGCACTGATTCTGATCTGAGGGACAAGTTATGTATGTTTTCTAGAAGGCCAGCAATTCCATTTCTGAGTTCTTTAACAAGTCTCAGGTGAAGCCGTAAGGACCCCATAGTTGGTGACTGTGCAGTTTCTCAAGCTAGCCCAGAGTGTCATTTCTGGTTACCTAAATTTGCTTTAGCTGTTCTCCTTGGGAAAGCCAGGATAGGCTCAGACATCTGTTCCATAGCTTCTGTAGTAAAGACAGATGCTCAGCATTAATTTAGTTTCTCTGCAATCTTTATATTTTTGCTGCACATTCCTTTCACTCCTTTGCATTCTGACAGCAGACCACTTTCATGCTTTGAATATATTCAAAGAAGTTCTCATTGATTCCCTTAATTTATTTTGCCGTGCACTCCTCGGATAATAACTCCTCTTCCTCCCCTTTTTTGCCATCTATGATCTCCTCTTTTTCTGGCTAAGGGATGGTCCAGCCTGATCTAGAAGGCCAAGGATGCAGCTTTCCAATGGGCCCCACCCCTTCACAAAGGCAGAGTGTGCTGCTGACACTGTTTTTTTTAAAAGCCTCATGCTTAGCAGTGGAATGGCAGCCCCACTTATGTCCTTTCCTTTTATTTTTTTTAGTGTTGTACCACTTTTTAATGCACAGTAAGCTTCCAGCATGGCCTACTGTTAACCATACCATGTACCTAAACTCAAGACAACATCCACAGATATTTTAAAAAGTAACAAAAATATGATCACTGATAGCAAGAAAATCAGATGGCAGCATTACTGTTAAACAATTACAGTTTGTGCAGTGATGTGTTTTTTCCTTATCCATATTGTTTATATGCAGTTCCTCTTTTTTAAAAGGATACTTCCTAGGCAGATTCCTCATACAGTCTATAGCAGCGCTTCTCAACCTTGGCAACTTTAAGATATGTGGACTTTAACTCCCAGAAGTCCCAGCCAGCCCCAGTTGGAGACATCCTGTGTTTAACCCATTATTGTCAAACTAGAAAAACAATGTCACTGCATATTTTTCCAATAGATGTTACTTGATTCATTTGTTTGTTGAAGCCAGGTCCTGAAACCAAAATGTCTGCATCGACAACACACGTTGGATCTCTGAATTAGTAGCCAGATAGGTTTTATTCCATAGAACAGGCACAATGTCAGTGTGTCCCGTTCCAGCTGCAACATCCTGGATATAATTTATTGGATACATATTTTTCACCCACAGTTTAAATGCAGGTTTTGTTCCAGATACATCTATGGTAGAGATGAACATCTCGTCTCCAGCAGTTATACATGTATTCATTTATAAGCCTGTTCTGTTTGAATTTCTTCCTCAACCTGACATTTCTTTTAAGTTATTGCACAGAACTTCTAAACAAACAAAGAAATCAGGTGTGGTAAGATCTATCCTTGGTCTATACAGGCTGGCAATGACTCATCAGATGTTTAACAAGAATCTCTCCCAGATGAAAATGATAGATGCAGGGACATCCACTGGAGGGATGGTGCAGGGAGAAAGTGTTAAAAAAAAAAAAAATTAAGTTGGCAGCTGCAACTGTCACAGTCAAAGCCCTGACCCCTTTTATGTGCATCATGAAAAGGGATGGGGCTTTGATCATGTGTTTACGGCCAGTACCTTGACCTTTTTCCTTCTCCCCTGCTGCCATGGATGCCCCAGGGAGGTGCCTAGGATTATACCTAGAACAGCTCTTTATACTTGTGTGTCATGCTGTGATTATTATGCAACACAAGTGCATGAAAACGAGGTGTTGGTCATGAAAAATCATGGGAGACACACCTAGTCTTCTGAACATTCACACAACATAGAAGCTGCAATATACTGTAGCAAGCGCATGACTCCATTGAGTGCTGCTGCTGGCAAAAGATCAAAACTTCTGTAAACTTCAGTAACTCTAACATTTGTTTTTAGAAGAAAATGACTTTTCCTTGATATCTTTATTATAAGCAGACCTCATTAAATAAGGCACAGCATGCATTATGGAACCATCTGGGTCTGCTTTGTTAAGCATATTTCTGATCCAACAAGCATCTCTTAGGAGATGTACACTGGTTCTCTCCTTCCATTTTTGTACTTTCTTTCTAATGTGGGCAAATGTATTAGAAATGCTAGGACGTAGACTGACTACATAATGTAATAGCAACCGTGTAGCACCTTTGAAAAGGAGGGTATACTTTTCCAGACTGCATTTTGGAACTTGATTGACTGATTTAATCCACTACATCTAGGGTGTCACATGTAACTTGGAGTCCATGGGTGCCATGTTACTGATTTCTGAAGTACATGCAAGGCTGTACTTATGTCCAAATGGACAAATTGTCATATGTGAAACAACCTTGATGCCCAAAGCAGCTACATGCATGAAGATGAAAACTAACTTAAGTTTTCATCTAATCAGTGTCAATGTACCAGAAAGCAGAAGAGAGTTTTGCAATGAAAGAGTATTGTGGCCAATGAACAATTTAGAATGGAATTACAAAAAGCAACTGAGGCAAATGTCACTTTGTGTCCCTGGGTAAAAATATTAAAGACTATTCATATGACTGAGAAAATATGCTTTTATATCTTCTGGGTTACTTCTCTAGTTTCTTCTTCTTCAATCCCATTTTTATTTTCAGTGCCTGTTTCCTAATATTTCATGAATGAAACATTAAGCAGATATAACTGTAGTCAGAATAAATCAAATAAGAGTAATGTTTGAGACACAAAGCTGAAAATCTAGAGTAATGGACAACAGAACTTTTGATGAGCCAACTGTTTTTAAAGCCAAGACTTTTTTTAGACTTGTATTCCAGCTTAACAAGGGTGTTCTCAGACGATATGAAAGTTTGTTTTACTTATGTTTGGTCTATGTTATAAATGAATGCTGAAAATTTTGCATTTCTCTGTAAGATTACCAATATTCATACACATTTCCTTTCCAACTATGCTGCTATACTTTTTCTTAGTGTTTGTCCTGCATGGTTACAGGATCTGCTTCTTTTTGCAGTGAAGCTATCAACACATGATGGTAAGACAGGATTTTATCGGCTGGCTTTCCACAGAGCGTGATAATGGGTGGGTCTGAGAGGGAGTGACTGGCCCAAGGTCACACAACTGGCTTCCCTGTCTAAAGGAAGATGGGAATGTGGGTCTCTTCCTCCTAGTCCAGCACTTTAACCTCCAAACCATGTTGGCTTTCACTCTCCAACTGTGCCATTTGGTGATTAGTAATCCCGACTGATATCTACATCCCCCCACCCCCGCCATATATCTGTGCATTTGATTTTATAATTGTACCCACTCTCAAATTTCTTTCTTCTTTTTGTTTTTTTATTTACTTTTTTAGTTTTTGTCCTGATATTTTGCTTGTTCAAAAAAACAGTTAAAACATGTATAGCAATCTCTCTCTCATACACACGTGCACACAGACACATATGCATTTTTTAATTTGATTTTTATCCCACCTTTATTATTTTTTTATAAATAACTCAAGGCAGTGAATATAATCCTCCTTCCTCCTTCTTTTTTCCCCACAACAACAACCCTCTGAGTTGGTTGGGCCGAGAGACAGCGACTGGCCCAAAGTTACCCAGCCAGCTTTCATGCCTAAGGTGGGACTCTCAGTCTCCTGGATTCTAGGCCAGCACCTTAACCACTAGACCAAACTGGCTCTCAGTTTGCCTGTTTTGAAGAGCCTTTGGACAAATTAGGAGTGTCCATATACAGAGAGAGAGAGAGAGAGAGAGGTGAAGTGGAATAACTCTCATTTTAGACTGTACCATCTCCCAGGGTCCTGAATTTCTCAAAGAAATAAGTAGTTTTTCATATATATTTTGCATAACTTCACATCAACTAAAAACAGTAGTTTTAATGTAACTGTCAGCATGTAATATCCAGTGATCAAGTATTGTGACTGCGTACATTGTGATTGGACAGTTGGATTGAGAAATGGGACCCAAGTTCACAAGTAACCATGGAACTGCATTGGTGATTTTGGATCAGTAACCTACTAATGTGGCTGTCATGGTGATTAAATGAGAACAGCCACCTTCAGCTTCTGGGAGAAAATGGGATATAAAGAAAAAAAATCAAATATGAGCTATCCATTGCTGTTTTTGTTTTTTGTTTTTTTTTTAAAAAAAGACATCTACTTCAGTCAGGAAAATCAGAGAAGTCTTTTCCTGTTGTAATTCCAGTGTAAATTCCTCCCCACAAAGGTGTTATCACCTCAGGAGGAAAGCTTCCTACTGTTGAGACTGATCAGCTTTGTGCCAGATGTTGAGGTTACGGCGCAGAAAAAGGTCTCCCAATGTATGCACTGTAGTCCCAATTCTGCTCCCACAGAGGTGCTATTAAATATTTTAAAACCTATGCAGTGTAATTGTTTAAACAGAATGAATGAACCTTGCAATGTAAACACATTTGTTTATGTGTGAATTGCCCTTCTCAGAGGGTATTAACTCAATATTGTATTTCACAGATTTCAGGAGGAAAAAGATGGCTTACAATTAAGGTTCTGTTACTGGAACTTCTAGGCATTCATCAGAAGAGAAGAATTTCATAACTGTGTTTCTTCCCTTTGCTGAAACAGATATTTCCAGGATGTATGGTATGTAGATGAGAACATGAATTGATGGCTATTGGATACTATCATATTTAGATGGAAAAATCTAGCAGGCTGTTATTGGCTGAAATGTGTAGGGTGCTCTCCAGCATAAAGATATATTCTGTTAGTTCCATATTTTGTTGTTATTATCTGGAATAGACTTACTAAAATCAATTGGACTAAAATTAGTCATGGCTAAGTCTGAATTTAATCCTATGCTTATATAATACTACTCTTATAGAAGGCCAATATGATGCATGTAAAGCAATAAAATGCATTTTAAGAATATAATATAATGTAATCACAATTTGCATCACAAAATACCTCTTCAGTTAGAAGAGAAATAAAAGTAAACTCATACATTGATTAAGAAATGCAAAATATATATACAGAGAGAGAGAGAGAGAGAGAGAGAGAGATCTTTACAAGATCTTGGAGAATAAACAACTTTTCATATGATACTGGTAAAAATACAAGGACAATTCTGGATAAGCATAATTAAAGCGTTTTTCTTTTTTTATATAACTGGAGTTTTTGGGTGAGCAATATTTTATTTATTTATTTAAATTTATTGGCCACCCAACTCCAGTGGACTCTGGGCATGTTAAGTAAATATAGTTACTTAATATGTAGAGCAGACTACTCTTCCTATTAAAGAGGAAGCCACAACAATTCACAGGATGTATCCAGTAACATGATGACTTTAGCAATGGCTGGAATGGAACATCTACCGCATTTTCCCTCATTTTTGTGATTTATGGTTTTAAAAGTGCAAAGTATCATAGAAACACCTATTTCATGCCTTTGGGGAGCAAAAAAAAAAAAAAAAATCACTGCTGGAAAGCGATTACACAGCTAGTATTTGCTGCCAAATATTAGCTGTGTAATCGGGATATTCTGAGCATAATGGCAGTTGTGCTCTGTATATGGTCAATGGACAGCACATTGCGTATCCTTGAATTAGGAGCAAATGTGACAGCTCAGTATTGAACATCCTGTTTCCTATTTTTGTTAGTGTCTCTTACATAGAGTTTCATAAAGAAACAAAACACGTGACTACAAATAAACCTTAGGAGCACTAAAGAGCCAACGGAGCAGGATGAGGAGATTTTTTTCAGATGTTGCTCAACAACAACTCCCAGGAGCTATAGTGAGCCTAGCCAATGGGAAGAAATGCTGGAAGTTCTAGTTCGACAACATTTGGAGTTCTCCAGGTTTTCCCTCCTTATTCTAGGGCAGTGTTGTCCAAACTTGGCCACTTTAAGATGAGTGGACTTCATCTGGCTGGGGAATTTTGGGAGTTGAAGTCCACTCATCTTAAAATGGCCAAGTTTGGACAACACTGTTCTAGGGGAAAAAATACTTTGATCTTCTAATAGCACCACTCTCCTAAATTGCAAGACTGTGCTCACTTACTTGGGAATAAGTCTCCCTGAACTCATTTGGTCTTATTTCTAAATCACCACTGCAATAAAACACAGGGATGGATAGAGTTCAGCTGTTGGTAGACCAGATCTATCTTCTGATGACATCTGTCTTAAATATTTACATAGGAAAACACTGAATTCATTCATAAAACGATTCCAGAAGTTTCTTATTTAAAGGGTCAGCGGTGTAATATTTGTAAATTACTTTTTTTTCTTTCATCCATTAATCTCTTTGCAAGTGTTAAGAGAACAGCCAGCCAAAAGACATACCTGGAAAATGATGGAGACACTGCCTTTTCTTCATGCTAATTAACAATCTATGAATTTTAATTTCCATCAGGATTCTGTAAATAGTGCCAAAGGGTTTTTAAAAAATTAAAGAGTCTGCTATTTAGTGTTTTTTACATCCTGAACGTTAGCACTCCATTAATTATCTGGTAACTGACTTGCTAAGATTCATGCAAGGAAAAAGGGATGGACCGCATAAAACAGCTCCCATCTCTTGTAATGCTCTTTCGGAAATGCCTTTCATTTTATTGCCCTTGTTCGTTCTTTCCTTTTTGCTAGAGGTTTCTTCTGTCTGTCAGGGAGGACAAGATAAGAGAAGGAAGGGCTATATATCTAAGTGTTTGCACAGGTATGAGAGACCTGAAGAATGAGAGGAGAGAAAAAGCAATCACTTTCTCTCAAAATCTTTGAATATGAGCTCAGTTGTAATGATTAGCATATATATAATGAGAGCTGTTCAAAGGATTCTGCTGATCTGATTTTTCTGGCAGAAAAGAGTGATTTAGGGTTATGAAGTCAGTAATATGTTCCGAAAAATACTCTGATTATAAGGAGTTTTTGTCTCCCCCCCCCCCCGACTCCAGTTCCATTCAGTGCTATTATTTCATCATTTCCAGATGCTTTGGCATGATTTCTGCCTCCCTTTTTTGAGTCAAAAGGGCAAGCCCAGCCAATCAGGGAATGTGTAGCCGAGGGGAGAACATTATAATGCAATGCAGCCAGTCGCATTAGGCAAGCTGATGATTTCACTGAGGACAGTCATTGGAGGAAGCAATATAAACACTTTACTAACAAGTATTGCACAATCGGTAGCTCCATTGGAGCTTATTTTATTTTTAAATAAAATGAAATAAAATATTATTGCTTTATCCTTATAAGTTCAAAGGTGAGATCTGCCAAGGCTGGTTTGCTGCAGGCTGATACATAACTTGCAAATTGGCAAATTATCATGCAAAGAGTATTGTAAATATTTTTGCCATTTGTATGTGTTCCTATATTCAAAACTTGCCATTTCCTAAATGTAACTTCAAAATGTAGTATATTTAATTTTCAGTGAGAAGGAGTTCAGTCAGAATGACTCCCTCGACCCCCCCTTCAAAAGTCCCAATATACACATTTAGCTTGGAGAAATCTACATAATGTGCAAAAACAAAAAGTTTAAAAAATGACAATGAAACAGCTTCGTCAGTTGATATGTAGGGAAGCCAAATTTGTAACTGTTCAACTGTAGTTACACTTAATTAAAATTAAATGAATGTTCTGACGCATACAGTATAATATTAGTTTCTTCTTGTGTTATTTTAAGACTGGGTAACCAAAAAAAAATCTGCAGAAGAAACAAGGGAGATGTTGAAGTCACCAGATCTATTATTTTTAGAAGAGAAGAATGTTAGAAGACTATATTGTTTATTTTAGGAGAGAATGTTGACTATATCATTCTCCGAGAAAGATTTGTGTGCCACATCTGCTGTGCTGGTAAAATTATTTTTTGTCTGATGCAGTAGATGATGGTTGTAGCGCAGAATTCACCGTGTAATTTCAAGCCAGTTGACACCTAAGTGTCTTCTCAGATTTGGGAGCTACAGAACAGCACTGCAGCTTTCTTATTTAACTAATCCATTTTCTCCCCCTTCTCTGTTTTCAAAATATCAAATTGCTTTTCTTTGCTTTTCCTTTATGACTTGGGGTAATGCAAATATACTTGTATGTTATTAGCCAAGTCACATTCATGTCCCCAGGTCACATTCAGGGCCCAAAACTAGCATCTTCCAGATTTGTGGGGATTGCAACTCCCAGAATTTCACCCAGCCCAGCCAAAGAGATGTCTGAGAATTATTGGGAGTTCTGTTCCAATGTATCAGGAATGCAACAGTTTGAGAAGGCTGGTCTATCTATCCATTTTGAATATAACCTTTCCATTAATCACAAAAGAAAAAACTCAGACATATCTTTCAAATGATTGAGATTCTTAATTTCAAAGGTAAGGTTTCCCTTTTAGTATTTGAATGAGTAAGAATGGTCTGAATGCAGCCGAAATGGAAAAGTCGCTGAATTTTATACATATATGGGAAGGAAGAATTAACCCTGGACATCCTTTGGCCAATATTGGGATGTCTTTCATAAATTTTCTAAAAAAGAAATGAATAATTTTTCTATTTGGTGATTCTTCTTGGGGATTATGTAAGCTCCCCTTCCCCTGAACTGGCATTATATATTATTTTAAATATATAATATTGATACATAAAAAAAACCCAGTGGGACTTTAAGTATCTTTATATCTTTGAGCAGGAAGTTATTTGGCTGCTTTTGATGTAAAAAGACTGTGAAATTACTAACTCTGGTCTGTAACCATAATAAACACTCTATC